>NC_067148.1:31660231-31820231 GCF_903995435.1 Acomys russatus | reverse complement strand
CGTGCGTGCATGTTTGTGCCAGTATGTGCTTGTCTATGAATTTGTGTGGAGGGTCCCGAGGTGGGTGTATTCTTCAATCACTTTCCACCTTATTTTTTAGGCAGCCTCTTTCTGAACCTGGAGCTCATTCTTTTGGCTCTGCTATATGGCTAAAGAACTCCATGGATCCATTTGTTTCTACCCGCACCCTCACTAGGCCTGGCTTCGGTGAGTGTTGATTTTTTTTTAACATGGCACCAAAGCTCCACACTTGGGTCCTTATGACAACACTCCTGGCACTTATGAAGTAATGCCATTGTCCCTGCCTTTCCCCATTCAAATAAGCACACCGCTGAGGTGAAATCTGTCATTACCATTTTCAGGCTACAAAATTCTCTTTCTGTGAAATTTATGTTGGCCTAACACTGTGGCCATTTCATTTCCTCATAAGCTTTAATTTTATGATGCCCAACACTAGTGTGTTCAGAGGCAATCTAGTGTAGACTCCGTGGGAGCCAATCCAGCCTTCTATGACTCCACACACGATAGCCACTTCCTGTACATTGTGTTGAACAGCTGCTGCTGACATAGGCATTTTCCTTTACTTCTTAAGTTACTGAAAAGTTGCAAAAATTAACCACACCTGAGAAACCTGATACAGAGATAGGTTTTAAGCACAAAACATCAAGATAATATTGCTACAGGACAAGAGGGAGTCCATATGCTATTATGAGACTTTATAGTAAAGCGTACTTTCATCTTCATATTATGGGTAAAATAATACTTTTAAAATTGTACAGCTTTTCAGAATCAGCTGAGACTGGGAGCCAGCCCTCAACGAGGACCAAATTCTTGCTTTATCTTCTGTTCATCACAAGCAGGGCTAGTGACTACTTATTAGTTAACACAAAAGGAAAGCCAACACTAAGAAATGGTAACTTAGCCCAGTGTGTACATGCACAATGCAATGTTTAATGTGGATAATCAGTTTGTCAGTTTGGGGTAAGAAGAAAATTGTGTGAGAGTATGTTTGGAAAAAAGAACAGCTCCTACTGCCAAGTTTTCTGAGCATGGATTTCATCTCATGTAAGAGCAATTGACTTTGAACTGGCGTTTGGCAATCATGTGTTTAACATAACTATGGGAGGCTTACAAAACAAATCACATTGGGAAATATTTTTAATTAGGGGGAGAACCAAACTCTTAACCTAACTTCTGTATTGAGGAAAATCATTACTATACAATCCAGCCCAGTGGGCATGCTCCCAAAGGGAACCATGACACAGGATCACCGGAGGCCACTAAGGACACTTAACCAGGTCAGAAGGCAGCATTGTGCACTGAAAAGACAGTGATAAGGAATGGAGCAGGCGTTTCTATTACGGGGCAATTGCAGCTAAGGGAATATCCAAAGTGACAAGGGATAAAATGTTGTACATACATGGCTCAGTCATCCTTGGGCCATACTTACTGAGATCAAGGCTAGGAGAAGGTCTTTCCAAGGTATTCCTTATAAACACCCTCTGATTTGTCTGCATTATATAAAGTTTCCACATGTGGCCCATGTGATGGCTGCTCAGTGATAAAGGTAGAGCCAAGGAAACTTACAAAGAAGACATCAAGAGGAATGCAGTGATTAAGTGACAGGAACCCAAACATCTGCCAGAAAAATCTCAATACTTCTAAGTCTATTTTGGTTTTCCACAAAATGACAACAGCAATTCTCTTTACAACCTTCATGCTTAGCTTCCAGTCTTACTGAGTGAACATTTTGGGCTGGCGTCTATATTAAAAGGGGAAAAAAATCGCAAAGCAGCAATATGAAGTCATAATGGAAAGGGGAGATTAGAATGTCTGTCTTTAAATTACTAAGGTGGAATGTGAGGTCACCTACCAAACCTCTCCATTTCCTATGGTATGTCTAGAGGGGATTGTATTCTCAACATAAACACATGACACTGAACCATGTAGTCACTTAGAGCAAGCAAAAATTAAGAGCATGAGCTGGACCGTGGCACTTAAGGCCAAGTTTGTTCAATTATTAGCCACAGGACCTTAGTAAACCCAAGTCTCAATTTTCCTGTTTAATAAATATGAAGATATTGCATTCTGAGTACTAAGTGTAATAGAATATACACACTAAGCAAAGTTGCTTATTAATAAGTCTGGACAAAACCATACCATGAATGTACACCATCAAATAAACAGGATTCCTTCTCTGGTATTCTACAGACACTTCAATATTTGAGTCAAATATTGACATGTGGTCCCAAGATGTGAAGTTGGTAAGTTAGAAATGTGCAGCCAATGAAGCACTTTAACCAGTCAGAAAGAAGAAGAAAAAAGTGATGATTAAGAGCAACTATCAAGCAAATTTTTATCAGCTCTGTGCCAAATACTGATTTTTTCCAAAGTGACAGCACTGTTACTTAATCACCATGAACATATCTTATTTTCTACTCCTAATAAGTGAACACTTTCTATTATTTGGCACATATGCTATATATACATAAACTGTTTTCTGTTAATATATACATTATATTATATACATATATAGCAAAAATTGGTATTGTTATATGCCAATTATCTGGAACAGAAATCACAAAGCTACATCGTTGGCAATAATACTAAAATAAACAAAATTTCTACATATAAATTTAGCTGAAGAGACAAAAGAACTCTTCACGGAAAATAATAAAGACCATGATGAAAGAAATCAGAGCTGGTGAGATGACGCAGGGAGCAAAGGTGCCTGCCTCCAGCCTGTAGATTCAAGTCTGAACCCCTGGGTGGAAGAAGAAAGCTGACTCTCCGGTAAGGGATGCTCTGACCTCATACATGGCAAATGGCACACATGTGTATGAACATACACTTGCTCACACTCACAGATAAGAAATACACACTGTCTTAAAAGAAATTGAAGAGGTCCCAAAGCAAAGCCACAAAAGTCCCCAAATTACCAGAGCAGAAGGGCTAAAAGGAGAAAACTAGGAGGCATTACATAATCATGCCTCAAGCTGGGCTACAAAGGTTTGCTGCTTAAAACAGCATGGTAAAGGCATTAAAAACTGCTGTGGAACATGCAACAAACCAGAGAGTCGGACATTGACCCATATTCCTGTCTACCTGATTTTTAACGAAGATACTGAGCGCAGACTTGAAAAGAGGACAAGGACAATGTTTTCATCAAGTCCTGTGGACAGTTGCACATTCATGTCTCATACCAGTTTTTAAAAAACTAACCAAAAATAATAGTGAAATTCAAGACTTGCCAGTATGAATTGGCTGAGAGAAAAATGTAAGGCTTAGGGCGTTAGACACTAACTTCCTCCACTTTTGGAGGAAGATCTCACAGTAACAGAAAATAAACCCAAAATTAAGCAAATGTCATTTCACCAAACTGAAAAACTTCTGCAGTGCAAAGTGAAAACATCACTAAAGGGACAATCTACACAATGGAAGACAATATTTGCAAACTATACAGCTAACAAAGAGTTAAGGGGGCAGAGGAGATAGATCAGGTTGTAAAGTGTTGATCTGTGAAAGCAAGGGGACCTGGCTTAGGACCACCAGCACCGTGGGAAAAAATGAGTGTGTCAGTGATGTCTATAATCCCAACGTTAGTGTGTTCTAGCAATGAGAGACCTTTTCTCAAAAGATGAGGTGTAAAGCAGCCAAGGAACACACCTGATAACTACCTTCATGCCCTCTGCGCGCACACACAAAATATAAACAAGAAAATTAAATTGACATTTAATATGCAAAAGACATAAATGTCTAACAGGTGTATATAAAAAAGGGTTCAACATCATTAATCCTCATGGAAATGCGAATCAGAAACACGATGAAATATCTGCCCCTCCCCATGTATTAAGATTGCTTGTTATCAAAAAGAGAAAAGATAACAAGGGGAGACCCCCCCCCAGGTGCTGTTGTTAGAATTAGGATAGAATTTGTGGCAAAGGGTATGGAAGTTCTTCAGAATCTTAAAAATGTATTATTATATGAATTGGCACTCTTAACACTCAGTAGACAGTCTAAGGAAATGGATTACCCTGCTTAAGAAACGACTACACACCCATGTTCACTCCAACCCTAGTAATAATAGCTAAGAGACAGACTAAATCTATATGTCAATCAACTGATGAATAGGTTAAGAAAATATGGTAGAGTCACCATAGACTATTACTCAGCTATACGAGAATGAAATGAAATCCTGTCATTTATGTAATGGATGTAGCGAGGGATCATTATATTAGGTGAAGAAAGGCAGGCACAGAAAGGCAAACACTGCACGATGCTGCTCATTCACAGAACCTAAACCAACTGACCTCATACAATGGCAGCAGGCAGAGGCCTGGAGCAGGAGGAAAGGAAAGATGAGGACCTGTCTGTCAATGAGTGCCATGTTAGGGATCGATAGCAATAGAGGGTTGTGCTGTAAAAGTGTGCTAGTGTGCATGGGGGAATAATTACAGGTGTGCTGGGGCACTACCTACTTCAAAGAGGCCAAAGATAGTATTTTGAATGTTTACATAATGAAGAAACTATAAATCAAAAGGAGATAGAACATTTTAGCCCAACTTAAATACCACGCCATGTGTGAGTCTATGAAATATCACATTATCCCACGAACATGCACCAGGCTCGGTAACACCGCAGGTCAACGTCTGTCATGTTCTCTCTGCTGAATTGTATGTCTGTATATCTGTATATTATATTTGTGTCCCATTTTCTATAAGAGTGATTGTGCACTATCAGACATATAACTCCTCTCACTGAACTACTGCAAAACGGCACTCTGAAATATAAGTCACAAATGATCAAGAAATACTTCTGTGCCCTCCTCAGTGGAAAAAGAAACTTCTGACCTATAGCCACGTGAAGCTTGTTTCCCTTCTATTTGTCACTGGAAATTCTGAGTATTCATGAGTTGTTTGTCTCCATTTCCAAATCACCCTTTAGCTTGCTTTAGGCTGGTAACTGTGGTGTATGGAACATTAACGTAATGACATAGTTCTAAGCATTAAGGGAAAGCAGTCCTCATATAGTGGAAGCAAATATCAATGCTGTTCAGCTCGTAAAGGTAAGCTAGTGTGCTTATCAAATAAGAGAGTACTTTATCCCACTAGTAATCCTTCATGTACAATGCTTGGGGCTTTCTGCCTAGATAGCAGAGAATGTAAAATCCGTACACACCACATTTTGTTATTCTTTTTATTTACTTGGGATTTAGCACTGAAGGGCTGATCCTTGTCGCCTATAATTGGGCAGGCTACCACCTTCTAAGAGGCCGGACCTCCTTACCTGAGAAATGGGTAAATTGCTATCTAGGCAGGTAGGAAGGCACCCCACCAAAGGCCAGGGTTCCTGAGGTCCCTCTACTCTGTAAACTTTCTTTTTCCACAACATATCAGACTATTTTAAATTGCATATAAATAGTAAGTATGAAATTAATAATAATTGTCATTTGGTATGGCAGCATGAACGTATTCACAAAAATGGGTTCTTAGGTTTAGATTTTGGATAAAGATACAACTATTAAATTGTGCATTTAAACTCCTGGCTTAAACGCAATGTTCTTAATTCAGTGTCCTACTGTATTTCTGAAGTTCATCGTGAGAATAAAATTAAATATAAGTGCATGAACATATATGCATGGAATTTACACATGGGAACCTGGCTGACATGGGTATGAGGTGCTCTTTATTAAGCAATAAATGTGGAGTGCTAAAGTAGAAGAGACTGCAGTGTGATTTAAGCACCACTCTCACGTGTTCCTTTCAGTTGACTATTGGACGGCATCCAGAAATGGGGGGCCGAGGAGGGGGGACAAAACAAACAGAACAACCCCAACTTAACAAAAGAGAAAAGTGCTGCAACCTTCACTAAAAGCATAAAAATCTCAACTCGACTAGTTATGGACACTTCTGAATTTCTCCTTTCTTCTGCTTCATCCCGGTCAGGATGTGAACCCTGCCATTATGGATGGCTCGAGGCTGTTTGCGAGCTTCCTCCCCATCTGGGACTGAGGCAAATTGCAGGTTTCCAGGGAGGGGAATGCTTTTACAGCAGGGATCACCGCTTTAGCACTTTGCACGAACTGTGCCAAGTCCAGTGATACTACCTGCCTGGCTCCCTGTGACAACCTGGCCACCAGGTTTTGTATTTTTAGTTCCTGAAAATATATAGGGGCATTTCGGAAGCCTGGCATTGTTCTTTGCTTGAAGACCATAAACACATGAACAGCCATTAAAAGCCGCTTTACTTCTTTTCCACCTACAAAATGAATGTAATTACTTCAGGGGCACAAAAAAAAAAAAAAATGCCTCAATCTACATTTTTGTCCCTCTCATCTTACAACGGCCACCTTTCCCTTTCAGGTCCCTAGCAGGCTGCCTTTCCAGAGACTGCAGATGCTTACTAAAAGCACCTCTCATTCCGAGGAAGCTGTCAGCAATTACTGCAGTGAACTTTAAATCCTCTCCGCTAACTACCGTGGTAGACCAGAAATAATGACACAACTTCTCATCGCCTTAAAATGTCAAGCTGACCACTTAGAAATTTCAGCTAGGGTTTCTCTCAGGAAGGTTCAAACGACAAGACATTTTATGAGCCTTCCATTTCACCCCCTGTTTCATTGCGGCACAGCCTAACACCTTCACAGAATAGCAACACCTTCTGGGACACCCTGAAACCTAAACAAACCACAGAAACTGCCACCGGAACAAAGGGAACACCATGTGCCTGGCACAAGGAAGCCACCCCCAACCCCTTAATCTGGCAATATGATTTGAATTCCTTTAGTTTTCCTCTATAGCATGTCCTTTCTAAGTAGTTTAAACCTCTTGCATGGCCTTACCCAATGGCAAGGGCAAGCTTTCCTTTCACTGATCAATAAAATTTTAAATACACACATGCATATATGTATTAACACTCCCTGCCCCTCCCCCAACACCCTGACTACTTGTTTCAATATTGGATTCATTAGCAAGTGTTTGGTTCAGTTTTTATAACCAGAGAAAAAGAAAAACAAAAATCTTCAATGAACTCTCTTTGAAAGACGTATTCATTTACGTTTTTATGACCATGAGTACTTGTCTTTATGTATATACGTGTGCCAATGCAGGCTTGGGGCCTATGGGGCTGGGTTTGGAGTTAGAAGCAGTGCAGATCCCTTGAATGAGCAGCAAGTGCTCTTAATTGCTAAAGCCACTTTTCCAGCCAGTAAATTAACTTTCATAACTTCATGATGCTTTAAAGGTCCAGATGACATTGAAATTACAAACCTACAATGGGAATAAGAATAGAGAGATAAATCTGATGTAGTTTTTAAAATAACACGGAAATCGTTGGCCTTCTATTTGTGACTATTTTCAGAAGAGTATGGGTATGCAGGTAGCCTATTAAGGGAGCGGATCCAGGTTAAAAAGACATGATCTAAACCAGAGACACGGACACCAAAGACAGAAAACTCAGCTTCTTTCTTTTTGTATTAAAATTCTTACTATTATAAACTGGGTGTCACTGGTGCACAGCTATGTTTCCAGCAGTCGAGACAGGAGGATCAGATGGTCAAGGTTATCTTCAGCTACACGGAAAATCTGAGGTTAACCTGAATTACAGGAGATCATGTCTCAAAAACAAACCAAGTTTTCACTATTGTTTATACCAAATGCACAGGGCATGTACAGCTGTGGCCTTGTATTCTAGGGCCATATTTGCAAAGTGCAGCCTATACTCTAGCGAGTGGCTCTCAACAGTCCTAATGTTGCAACCCTTTAATGCAGTCCCCTGTGAAGGGATCGGTCAACCCCCACAGGTTGAGAACCACTGCTCTAGTCACATTGCATGAACAAGCCAGGCCCAGCTAGAGTCTAGTTGTAAACAGAGAATCCACACGAGGAAACTAGTTCCCAGAAAAAGACACGGTATGGCTCAGAGAGTACAGGTGTCTGGAAAAAAAAAAAAAAAAGCAATAGACCACAGAGTCTGGCAGTAGGAAAACGATCCAGGAAAGTGTATTCCTGACAATGAAAGACTTAGGTCCTGTACAGTTAAAGGTAGCATCGCTGGAGCCATAGCGCTTCACTCCTTATGGGTCCCTTTTAGGAAAGAGCGGGTTTTCAATGGAAAGGATGAAGGAGCAGGATGGGAAAGACACCAACATCCTACAAAGGCCCATTCAGGTGGGTGGTCCATCCCAATAGCCATTTTTAACTTTTATATCAGTTTGCCTGGTAGGTACAGCCTTCATTTAATGGGAGACGAAGTTAAAGACCAGAACAACTTCATAAGGCTACATACCAGCATCTGTGAATCAAACATCCCCCTACTTGATGCATTTCATTAGGGCAAAAGGAACTGACTCAGATGTGAAATGTTAAAACAGACCTCCTCACTGAAATGCCAATGCACGGGATGTGACGTCATCAGGCGATGCAAAATTCTTCAGAGAAAAGGAACCAAACGCAACGAGAAACTTTAGAACTGTACTTTACACCTGGCCTGAGCCTGGCAAATAATAGTAGTCCCAGCCAGAGGAGTTGATGGCTCACATCTTTTGTCCCAGATCCTCCGATACGTGTCAAGAGCAACGCAACAGTTACACACATCGCCTTGCCGTCATACGTTGCTTATGCCAAACGGAGACAAGGGCGAACATGGCTCTACAAGAGTCTGGCTGGCTGAGCAGAAGGGATCAGAATAAAGGCCCAGAACATGGAAGGAAGGCTCAGAGGCACGCACAACGCCCCCACCACACCTCCGCAAAACCTTCGCTCCATTAGTACGTTACTAATGAGGGTTTCAGTTTTTACAAATAAATAGGTGAAGGAAGCAGACTACTTCCTGTTAAAAATACACATGACAGCACCAACTCGCAATCTTCACTAATAATTCCAAAACGGTCTCTGTCAGAAACATACACACAGTATATAACTTTTTTTTCACCAGAAAAGTAGCACTGTAGTACAACCTAATCTTAAAAATATGAGCGTACAAACACACACACACACACACACACACACACACACACACACACACACACACACACCACGTTGAAATGAAAACCTAAAATGAAAGCTCCTTAACCCATTATATTCACCACCATTAAACACCAGCTTGTCATGACAACTATTAGAACACTGGTCAAAGAGTAATAGCTTGGTTAAAATTTCCTCTCGCTGCTACTAGTTGCAAGCCTTTGTGCTGCCGCCTATTATCCATCTTAATGAAATCCACCTGTCAGTTGCATTTTTAAAGTAGTGAGTTCTTGTACCGAATGACAAGAGTAAAATTAAAACCTCTTTGCCCAACCAAATCATCTAATGATGAAAAACAAGAAACCAGGAACTCAGAAATTCCTGTCACTTTAATTGGTCAAGGAAAGGTTCATCTTCAGACCTCTTTTCCCCCTCCTTTTTTTTTTTTTTTTTTAACTTCCTCTGGTGGTTGTCCTGAGGGTTGCCAGTCAGCTACTTGTCTTTTAAACTCAGTTTGCCACCAGGCAGAGTACTGAGTGAAACTACCTAAGATATGTAGTTCTGTAAGACAGTAGGAAACAGTGTGGAAGACAGCCTACAATTCACAGACTTTATTATCATTATCACTCATTGGGTAGTGATCCTGTCTTATAGTTGAAATTGTCACCACGTACCTCATTCTAAATTAGAGGAGGCAAAAGACAAGTCTCCTGTTTAATTACCAAGTTCCTGAGATGATAACCTTTATTTACCTCTCTTTCCAATGTGGGTCACCTACCTTTTCAAGCCAAGGTACAGGGTTTATAGTACAAAATTTCTCACTTCAAGCTTTTATAGAAAAAAAAAAATATATATATATATATATATATCAATCCAATACATATCAAGTATGGTCTAGAATGCAAAATAAAAATTCAATTCAAATGGTATAGGAACAGAAAGTTTAACTTGTTAAAGCCAATTCATTTGAAACCTCAATTATGGTCTGTCCTCTAATTCTTACTATTTAAACTTATACTGTATCCTCAAATTATGTCCAATCAATTTCTCATCATAAAAATTCATTAACTAATGTGTAAGTCAGAAAGGATTAATGCAGAATACTTATCGTGCAATACAGCACAGTGTCATCCTGGGCACAAAAATGGCAGGGAAGTTAAAGGAATAGATACCAACACCTAAAAGTCTACAATCTTTTACTGTAGCATCTTGGCTGAGGGAAGTGGAAAATGATAACTGCCACTGATTGACAGCGATCAAAAAACAAAAGTTAAGGAAGGAAATCAAAGCTCACTGTGGCACCAGACACTAACAATAATATCAATAAATCCAGGCAAAGTACTAACTGGATTGTAGGACGCCCGAGTCTATTTGCTAGTTACGGATGGAATCTGATGAGTAAAATCAGACGTGAATATTAGCATCTCGATCTGCCACTGAGTTAATGGAAATAAACTAACTCCAATAATTACCGCCCCCCAAAACCCTTTGAGAAGGTAAACTGATACAAAGGGCCACCCGTTTCCTCATGATCACAACTCCTACACTAGGACAGAATCGGTCATTTGCTTGACGGGCTGCAGATGGCACATCGTACCCAGGGGGTTTGGCTCCACACGGTAAGGAAGAAAAGCCGCAGAAAAGCAATGTTGCTTTAAGTTCCCCATGCTGGAAGCTCATCCTGACTTGCAGAGGATGCAAATAAGGAGAATAAAATGGCTAGAAAAGAGCTAGAGGGCGAGTATACCTTACAACCAACCTAAACTAAGGAAATCCAGAATGACATGAAATTTTTCTTCTAAAACACACAGGTTGAGAAAAAGTGATTTTTGACTTTATAATATCCGAGTTGTAGGAAACTGTACTTCTATAATCTCATTCCTGGAGCCTCTACATGAAATTCACACAACCTTACAAAAGTTACAACATTTTTCATGATTTCACTGCAAACGTCTAGAGCCCTGATCTAAAGATCATTCAAAAGGATAAGAGAACAAAAGTGCAGTATGTGTGACTGGAGAGATGGCTCAGTGGTTAGGCACATGATCTGCTCCCCCAGAGGACCTGGGTTCAATTCCAGGCACGCACATGGCAGCTTCTGATGGCCTGAACCTCCAGCTCCAGGGCACTCAGCACACTCACACAAACATACATGCAGGCAATACACCAGCGAACATAAAAATAAAAATAAATAAATCATAATTTTTTAATTTAAAAAACTGCATTATGTAAGAACAGAACTTTCCAGACACTTCCATCACTAACTCAAAAACCAGAACATAGCACATGTATTTACTCATTATGTTTTGCCTTCTGTGGCAACTTAATATAAAATTAAATCAAAGAAAATAAATTATTCTGGCACGTTTATAACGCTTACATGTAAATACTAATAGTGTAGAATATCATTATGAACCTAAGTTGAATGAACTCCAAACTGAGATCTGCCAGTATGCATTCACTTGCCTGTGTGTTTTTTACAAGCACAAATATATATACGAAGAAAGTTCTATGACATTAGATAGAAGCTAAATTCAAATTTCATTGAGAAACTAGATTCTGGTTTTACTTCAGTAGTTGCCACTGTTTGCTAGAGTGACAGGATACAGAAGTTTCTGGAGCTATTTCAATTAGGAAAAAAAAACATTCCCTATATTCCCTGTAGAATATTTTCTGAACAAGACTTTTAATGTACTGTTAATATGGAGATGATCGAGTTTTATCACATATTTAACATGCTTGTGAAAATGCAAATAGTGGGGGTCATTGAGATGGCACAGTGGGCACAGGCATTTGCCAGACAAGTCTAGTGACAAGAGTTTAACCCACGGAACCCACCCAAAGGTGGATGGAATATTATCCTCTTACAGACAGACAGACAGACAGACACACATACATACACACTCATACACACTCACACGCACTTACCCCAGACACTTTTACACGTACACAGTTTATCTCTCACACACACTCACACACTCAAATGCACACATGTTCATTTGTGTACACATTAGTGTACAAACACTAAGCTTTTAAACATTTAACAAGGTGGAGGAATATTATCCTCTCACAGACAGATGGACAAACACACACACACACACACACACACACACACAACACAACACAAACACATTCACTCTCGCTGCACTTACCCCAGACACTCTTACACATACACAGTTTATCTTACACACACTCACACACTCAAATGCACTCACACATACGCACACTAATCTTTTAAACATTTAGGAAGGAAACATTAAGAACAGGAGAGAGAGGTCTGGATCTCAACAACAGAAGCTCTCTACTTAAAACGCACTTTCAGTGATTTCAGATTTGTACCACACATGATGCAGACAAACAGACATCAACTGTCTCTTTGCCACCCATGGCAATCCACGATGAAATCTCACATACAGAGGAATCTTGAATGTATATATAATATATCGCATCAACTTGTTTATTTAATGTAATTAATTTTTTTTTTTTCAAATTTCAGTTTCCTATGAGATAGAAAACCCTTGTGTAGTGTAGGCTAGGCTGGGATTTGCTATGTAACCCAGGCTGTCCTTGGATTTGTGATCCTCTTTCCTTAAACACCTGAGAGCTAGGACTGCAGGTGTGCCCTGACACGCTAACCCTTTCAACAGCTGCACAGACTGGTATGGATTCTAGCGCTGTCGCTATGCGCATGCTGGACACGCACTCTCCCACTGAGCCTCTCCTTTAACTCTTCACTGTGCTCAATTCTATGTTGTTGGTTTTACTATGTCTCTGTCTCCATTTTAATATGTCTCATTCCCACGCATGTACATAAAACATAAAATGATAAATCTGGAGAAATTTTCCTGAAAGTTATTGTATGCATTAGTGAAGCAAGCCACTTGTGTATGTTGTGTATGTATATGCTCAATAGTCAATCAGTTGACCACAAAAGATTTGGGTATTGGTAGACACACTTCAGTTAAGTAAGTGCTTACTTCAGGAAGCACGTGTGAATGATGAATACGCGTACATAGTCGGTAGGAAATGTATCTAACACAATGAGACATGTGAGTCTCCACGCGGATGCTCTGTCAAAGGTGTCTAGAATGGCAGACGGTTTGTTCTTAAAGTGACCTGGATACAAACCGCCATACACAAACTCTCATTTGAGAATTATAATAAAGATACTGCCAGTCTCAGGTACTAGACATCTTTCCTTTAAAAAGGAAATGTGTGCCTTTGCTGAAAATATTTAAACAGCAACATAATAACCACTAAGCACAGACTATATTTAAATTATGTTTTGAGTTTTTAAAAAAATGCAGACGCAGGACTTCCAAATCACTTCCATCTTGATGCAATTCAAGCATCAACACAATGAACAATAATAGAGCCACGGAGTTAGGTGTTTATTAAATCGGGGAAACAGGCAAAGATGAAAGCACATGGTGCCTCATTGAGATTTGCTGCATATTTCAAGGCATATAAGTGCATCTGTATGGTCAGGGTACTGATGATAAAGTTATAACTCTTCTCTAAGAGTGAAATTATTTAGAGTAAGGTGGATTTGTGGAGAGGCTACGGGTGGAGGTCAAAGGGCAATCACAGGTGCTGGTTCTCACCGGCCCCCATCTTTTAGATGACAGTCTGTGTGTGCACCAGGCTAACTGGCCCACGGAATTCTGAGGACCTTCCAGTCTCAGTCTCCTGTCTTCCCATAGGAGCATATGAATTATGGATGCATGCATACTGTGGGTGGCTGCGACACAGGCCATGGGCATCTGCACTCAGGTCATCTGGCCCACATAGCAGGCACTTTAACCACTGAACCACCTGTCCTCTTTCCAGCCCCATAAACTGGATTTTTAAAAAGCAGTCATGGAAACAAACAATATCCATATTTTAAAAGGCCTGAATTAATCCTCATAAAATCCCATTAAAGCAGTTAATATTTTGCCCAAAGACAAAGTTACCATACCAGATAGATTTTCAGTTTTATGAAAAATAATATTTATAGATATTCTACTTGTTTCAATACACTGACCATGTTTTAGTAAAATGTTGAAATGCTATACAACCTCATTTTCTACAAAAAAAATAATAATAATAAATAAAATCTCTAACTGTATGATAAAAACAAGATACAAACAAGTCAGATCTATAGGAGACATGTTATTTCAAACTTATTAGGAATACAATCCTACTGTGAGAATTAAATGCGCTTCATTTTGAGATTGTTATACAGAGAGACTATCTCACCTCAGCACTCAAACTCCATCATTTCTTTGATTTAAATGTTGACATGAAGCACCTTTCAACTCCAGAGTCAAATGCACTTAATACAAATGCATAAGTATAGTTATTACACTTTTGAATTAAGTATTTAACACATAAATTGAAATAAATGAGTTAATCTCATTTCCTTATATTCAACACAACGGGATTGGTATTTTCAACAGTTTATGAACCACTAGGAGAAGCCTGATGAATGTCCTTCCTACACCCTGATTCTACAATTCACTTTAAGAAATCAGAGTACATAAACTTGGAAAGTCAGTAGTGACACAAACAACGTAAAACTGAGGACAAGGGAAATTCTGTTTTCATCAGAACAAGAGACCGTCCTACAGTGGTAAAAATGCAGCAAGTGGACCTCAGAACATCCTTAGGTAGCCCGCTAAACATAGAAGTATGGACCTTATATACATGACACTTACTTAGGATAGTGCAGAGAGGCTTATTAATCTCCTAGCAACCAAACCTTCTGACTTCCAGCATTTTGGAAAAAAGGGAGCAAAAAAAACCAGGGCTGCTAATTTACCATTTGTTTATGTAAATGGTTCTTAAGCCTTATGCCTGAAAAGCGAACACACTCCCTAGAGCCTTCCGTCACTCAAATACAATGCCAATGTTTGTCTATTTGCTTTTTGGTAATATAAATGCTGATTTCTTAACCTGTCTAACTTCACTAAGAATTTATATTAAACCACTGTCCTTAGTTATGCCTTATAGTTAATGAATGTGGGCAAGCAAAATAAGAGAGAAGGGGAGAGGGGGAGAGAGGAAGAGGGGGAGGTAGGAGAGGGAGAGGGGTCTACAATGAATTGGGGAGACATGCTGGTACACACTGTAATCCCCTCTGGGATGAAGCAGGATAAGTGAGCTTTGAGTCTAGCCTGGGTCACAGAGTATCAACTTGTCAAAAACAAAAAAGAAAAGAATCTGAGTGGCCAAGACTGGAAACTTTAACATTTAAACCAGCGAGCCTTTGTAACTCACCTTTCTAATTTAGTATATTAATTTTTTAAAAGGTTGCCTTTTTAAAAATACTTCTAGCCGGGCGGTGGTGGCGCACGCCTTTAATCCCGGCACTCGGGAGGCAGAGGCAGGTGGATCATGTGAGTTCAAGGCCAGCCTGGTCTACAAAGCGAGTTCAGGATAGGCAAGGCTACACAGAGAAAACCTGTCTCAAAAAAACTAAAAAAAAACAAAAAAAAAAACCCAAAAAACAAAAATACTTCTGACTGAAATCCAATTTCTTATACTTTTTTCAACATTAAAGATCTATGATTCCATTAATGATCCAACCACTAAAATTAAATTTACATATTCTTGTGTCCTCAAATCTTTTCTTTTTTTCAATTAATCTATTCACTTTACATTCCAATTGTAGCCCCCTCCCTCCTCTCCTTCCAGTCCCACCCTCCCTTCCTCTTTCCCCCTCCCATATCCTTCAGAAAAGGGGAGCCCCCTTCCAATCCACCATTGCCCATCAAGTCATATCAGGGCTGAGCACATCCTCTTCCTCTGCTACCTGGTAAGGCAGGCCTGCCACAGGTAAGTGATGGGAAAGCAGGCACCACAACCCATGTCAGAGACAGCCTCTGCTCCCCTTACTAGGGGACCCACATGAAGCCTGAGCTGCCCATTGGCTACATCTGTATAGGGGGCCTAGGTCCAGTCCACGCATGGTCATTGGTTGGTGCTTCAATCTCCACAAGTCCCTCTGGGCTCTAGTTAGTTGACTCTGTTGGTTTGCTTGTGGAGCTCTTGTCACCTCTAGGTCCTCTTGTTCTTTGCCCCACTTTTCCACAGGACTCCTTACTCATAGCCCAATGTTTGCCTGTGAGTTTCAACAACTGTTTCGTACCATTGCTGGGCGGAGCGTCTCAGAGGATAGCTCCTGACTGCAGGCATAGCAGAGTATCTTTAATAGTGTCAGGGGGTGGCTCTTTTCCACGGGGTTGGTCTTGGGTTAGGTGACGCAGTAGACGGACATTCCCTCAATCTCATCTCTATCCGTTCTATCTCATTCCTGCACTTCTTGTAGGCAGGGTAAACGTTGGGTTGAATTTCTTTGCGCGTGGCTTGGTGCTCCCCTCCCTCCTCCGCAAGTAGTCTTGTCTAGTTAGAAGGTGTCCTCTTCAGTCTCTATGGCCCCTGCTACTGGAAGTCTCAGCTACAGTCTCCCCCATATCCTCCCAGAAGCTTACTGTCTCAGGTTTCCAGCTTGTCACAGAGATGCCCCTGCCTGCAGTTTCTCTTCTCTCTGCACCTCTGTCCTCTAGCTCCTGCTCTGACCTCCACATTTATTTCTCTCTGTGCTCCCTTTCCTACCTTGTTCTCTCGTTTTAACCATGACTGCTGACTATTTTATGTCCCCTTCTGAGCGATATTTGAGCATCCTCCCTTGGATCTTCCTTGTTACTTCTTTGGGTCTGTGTATTGTGGTATGTTTATCCTGTACTATATGGCTAAAATCCACTTATAAGTGAGTACATACCATGTGTGTCTTTCTGGGTCTGAGTTACATCATTCAGGATGATTTTTTCCCCTAGTTCCAGTCATTTGCCTGCAAATTTTATGATTTCCTCGTTTTTAATAGCTTAGTAGTGTTCTATTGTGTAAATGTCTCAGGTTCTTTATTCATTCTTCTGGTGAGGGACATCTGGGTTGTTCTTGTGTCCTCAGATCTTTAAACATATTATTCATGTATCTTTTTAAAATGATTCATGGATATGTGGACTTACATTTAGCAAGACATACTTATTTTTAAGGAGTAAAAAGAAAAAAAGGAAAAGAAAGGATGAAATTTTGGGGGAAAAAAGTGTAGACAGCAATTCACCTATTGTCAACACTAATGAAATGTTATAAAATAGATGTTTTAAATGGGGAGAGAAGCCAACGGGAAATAGAGATGAGCTGTTTAGTTGTATGCATGAAACCCCCAGAAGGAAACCCACTAATGTGTGTAGTTAACATGTATCAATAATGATAGATATAATAATGAGCATTTTTGCCTTTTTTTTTTTTTGAGACAGGGATTCACTGTGTAGCCCTGACTGTCCTGGAATTCACTCTGTACCCCAGGCTGCCCTTGAACTCACAGAGATGCACTTGCCTTCACCTGCCGAGTGCCGGGATTAAAAGTGAGTGCCATCACCAGCCTGGCTGTACATTTTCACTTTTTAATGTGACATTTTATTTGCTATGTATTACATAACAATTGTTATGCTTTCCAGTAATAAAATCTGTGTCTCACAGAGGTTATCAGAACATTATTTTGCTTATGAACTTATATGAGAATGAAAGTTAGGTAATTCTATTTACTGAGTAGTCTTAAATCTTCTGTCTTCCTAGATACCAACAGACCAATGTGAGGCAGTTGTGCTGTTATCCATATTCACCACGTGAGCAAACTGAATCCCAGAAAACTCAAAAAGCTTGAACAAAATCACATACTCAGTAGATTAAAAAGCCTGGGATGAGCCGCCCTGGCCCCACCTCCTGCAAATGCTGTTTTGCAGCACTTGGAGAAGTTGGTCTAGAAAGATCATTTAAATTCTGGTAAAATAAAGTGAACTTTGGTCACTCAGTTCTCAATTTCTGTCCTAGGTGCGTGGGCCAGAGAGAAAGCTCATTATGCCCATCAGAGCTGGTGGTGTTTCCTGCCATAATAACATATTCCTTTCTTTCACTTCAATCCATTGCGTTCATGTCAATGGTGTTCTCTGCATATTCTGTTATCGGACCTCTGATGAGCAAGCACTGGACGGTGGATACCACTGTCTGTTATATCAGGATAGAATGAGAGGAGTAGCCCATCATCTTATGATTAACTTTACCAGAAAAAGAACAACCAAACAACAACAGTAACGACAACAACAACACCCTTCAAATACAGTAGTAGCTCTTGCTTATTTGCAGGTTATATGTCCCAAGACGTCTGCCTTAAACTGAACAGCACCAAACTTCCCATCTATGTTGATCTCCCCATACACCCTGCAGCAGTGCCACACAGTACCACAGAAACCTCTCCATCCCTGCTTTACGCCCAGTGCCTCTTCTGCATTATCACTTTGCATTGTGCTTTAGGGCCATTATTAAGTAAAATAAGGGTTACTTGGCTATAAGCACCTTGACACTGTCACAGTCTACCTGACAACCCAGACAGCTGCTAAATGACTAATGGGCAGGTAGTTCCCTGGCAAGAGAATGCTGGGAAAGGATTGATCTGAGGCCCAGAGTGAGAAGGAGCGGGTGGTTAGGAAGCTGCAGAATGGGACACAATTTAAAACTAAGTTTGATGGTAGTTAACTAACACCAAAGAGTGAACACACAGATAAAGGGGACTACTATGCCATTATTTTATTTTTTCCTCCTCAGGAACAAACAGAGTCCATCACAGACTACCACCATAAATTTCTTACATTCCACTAAGGAAGCTGGTATTGTCCGTTATAATTGGGTAAAATGCTTGCAGTCTGAGTCAAAGTATAAAGCAGACGGTTTGTCCTCTCCCTCCCTCTTTCCCATTGTCTGTAAAGTGTGAGCACCCTAAGACGTTTAATTATTGCCCATATGTTCTCCAGCCCTCCATTTTGACACCCAGCGTATCCTTTCGGAGACAATCCCTAAATGAGCGATGCTCTGTATGCGCTTTCCTGTCAGCTCCCACCACATCTCCCACTGTCTGGAAGACTGCCAAAAGCTTTTCAAGAAACCAATTACCCAATCTGATAAACTGATAAGCAATTTTAGCAAAGAAGGTGATTAATACTTAAACTCTATGTATATCCCAATGCTGGTTTCTAGGACTTACAGTTAAAAAAAATCAGACAGAACAACACCACCAAAAAATTACTCAGAAGTACAAAACGTATGCACCAAGCATGAGCTTCTGTGCACAGTGAAGGAGATTGAAAACAGACACATGCAGACAGAGGCAAGAATCTTGTAACATTTAGTTCTGGTGTGATATCTTAGGAGAAGGGTTTTTGCACACCTAGTGGTTTCTAAACATTTTATTAGGAACGCCTAAAGGTTTCCTTTAAAGCAATCTGTAATGGCTTCATAGACAGCAACAATGAAAAAGTTTTGCCTATGAATTGATAACTACTGAAACTAAGTGATGGATCATGGCAGTTCACTTGTTCATTTGTTCATCTCTACAAAGTCAAGTTTTCCATATTAACAGGGAAAAAAACAGAATAGTTCATCAGCTGAGCAGTCACTTATTCCAGGACCAAGAGTTATGAAAACACAGTAATTATAATTTAGAAAAAAAAACACTTTGAAAATGTTTGTAAAGATCAGAAGGAAAAAATACTTGAAACAATGACAATAAGCAGTATGGGGAAATCTTAAATAATGGGCATTTTATATAGAATACATATGGAAAAACCTAAATGCTTGCAAACAGTTTCTTATATCAAGTAAAGTCTCACTTTCTGTTGAATATTTTCAGAGGAACAGCATTCATTTTCAAAACTGTAACAAATACAAGATGAAGTATTTGGGTTAACCATGACAAGAAATGTTTTAATGACGATTAAACAATATGATACCAAACATCACTAACTTAAATTCCTAATTATAGTCTTGTTTTTTTTGTTTTGTTTTGTTTTGTTTTGTTTTGTTTTTGGTGTTTTTTTTTTTTTTTTTTTTTTTTTTTTTTGGTTTTTTGAGACAGGGTTTCTCTGTGTAGCCTTGGCCATCCTGGACTCATTTTGTAGACCAGGCTGGCCTCGAACTCACAGTGATCCGCCTGCCTCTGCCTCCCGAGTGCTGGGATTAAAGGCCACCACGCCCAGCTCCCTAATTATAGTCTTGACAGTTGAAATACATATGTGTGTGAGGTGACTTACTAATTCTTTCTATAATCCATTTAAGAAATACACTTTAGCACAGTTTTTACATTTTGTTAAATTAGTTCCCATCATTAAATATCCCTTCATAAAGTGTTGTGCTGGGTTTGTTTTTAGCAAAACTTGTAGAGATCATTGTTTTATTCATCTGCCTTCTATTTGTCAAGCCAGACAAACTTAAAAGCCTTGATAGATGGACAGGTGAGGCTCAGAAAGAGCCCACAGGGTGGTTCAGAGGGACTTACAATAGTTGTTCCATCAGCAAGCAAACGGTACAGAGAAATTAGATATTAATTAGCTGTAAAGGGAGAGAGATAAGGGAGGGAGAAAAGAGGAAGAAGAGACAGCTGTTAAGGAAAAGTATGTGAGTGAACCCACTGTTAGTTTTCGTTAAGCTCCAGAAGGTACAGGACAGTTGACCTGAAATGCTCAAAACCTGAGTAACACAAGTCTTCCATATCTTAAAAGATTTACAAAAGTACGAATAGCTCCAGACCCAGGACAGACAGTCAACAGATGATGAGGGTTCAGCATAATGGGCACTTCAATTGAGTTGTGGACAGAGAGAGAGCGCAGCGAACATCCAGGGTGCCCAGCTGGAAAAGGCTCACCTCAGAGAAATAAACCTCACCTTCCAACATGAAAAGGGATTTGACAGCTAAGCTGCTGCAGGAAGAATGCGAAGTATAAATACAACTGAGTGTGGAAGAATGGAGTGTGGGAGCTGGTGGTGACAGAGTTCTTGTAGGGCAAGGAAATAGAACCCTGTAACACGCAAGCAAACTTTTAGACAGGGATGATATCGCACTTAAGTCCATAGTGACCTTGGAAGCCTTCTCCCACCTTGCAATGCTCTCCCCGGTTAGGGCCAGGGCTGAGTCTGTTACAACTGTTCAGCTGCAAGAGGCAGAGGCTAAAATGACAGGCAGGGCATTATCCATACTTTCTTAGGGACTAAAACAAGTTATATTTTATAGGAATTGCCTATAGCCAATAAAGGGCTGGGAAGACTAGTGGAACACACGATGGGGTCAAAGTTAAGTACTTTACACAAATCAGATGTTAATATTCTTCTCAGTTTTGTTCTATTCAGTGTTTATAAACAACCGATTATAAAATCCAGTAGCAATAAAAAACCAAACTGAAGGCTTGCTATACAAAACAACTGTGATGCCTTTGCAGAATAAAATCAATGAGAGACACTGAGCTTTGCCCTCAAAAGTTTACCGCAAAATTAAGAAAATAGAACAGCTACCTCAACAGATGAGCATTTATACAAAGTCAGGCAACTGTCCGGTATGCTGTCCATTTTATTTACCAATGGCCTAGTGTGGGGCCCTGTGCTACTATGCTCGCCAGCCATGGTGATGACAGGAAAAGAACAGTAGCAACGGAGACACATGTATTACAACATCTAGGCTGCTGATGGCACTGGGGCCAATCCTTCACCAAGGCAGATCTAAGGCTGCTGCTATAGGCTTTCAGTCTTAATACATGTGCAGAGACTCTCGCCATCACTGTTATGCAAAACCCTGTCATTGAGATGCGAAAAATACTTAGACTGTGTCTTAGACTGATGAGAACGTGGGTAAGTCAGTGCTGTCGGCCTTGTGTAAGTACCAAAAGTACCCCTTCATAAACTGGGCACTAATTGTTTTGCCTGGAGTTTTCAGGTGATTAGTGTATACTATCCATAAAGGCTGGGACATTTTTACAACTTTTCACAGTTCAGGTTTTCCTTTTCTTTTTCCCAAAACGGGCTTGAAGAATAAAATTCCAAAGGAGAGGCTTGACTTTGTAGATAATAATAACAATATGTTTGAGGACACTGAAACGTATTTTATGTTTACTTTGTTCTTATTTGTGCTTATATGATGGTAATTTTCTACCTTTGCTGTGAGAAAACCATCTCTCAAAAACCTTTTGTTAAAATGCATCAAGTAGATGATAAAAAAAAATTTACTAAAGCCTATGGCAATAGTAAAACTCCCTCAAAATAAGTACTGCCTAATGTTGTGAAAACTCACTTTTGAGGTGTTTGAGGTTTGGGGGAACAAACACAGATGCCTGGCTTTTTAAATACCCAGCCCGACACTGTTATTCACCAGGTACCGATGCACACCCATCTGTGCTACAAAGAAGCAAGCACCTCGGGTGGAGCCTTCACCCTTCATCAGGGTGTGCTGGTTGGCGTTGGTTGCCCTATCCTAGGATATTTCTTTATTTGGGAACTGGCCACTGCTTTCCAGAGATGGATGCTTTAAGGAGCAAAGGACACACAGGAAGTAAATACAAGAAGTGTCCTTACTTAGAGTCTAGCCCACAGGGCCTCTGACCTCCAGCTTCACCCCTTTGCTACCATGGAAGGGGTCTCCCTGACTAGAGAGTTTGCTCATGGAACTCACCCTCTTCCTTCATCAGTGATAGAAAAGCTCTTACTAATTAGTCTATGTGGGGCAAGGAAATACACATTAGATCTTATAAAAAGTACCAAAGTCTACACAAAACACATCTGAAACAAAGAAAAAATACATGGATTTAAAAGGCATCTACGCTCCCCAAAAACGGCAATATGCTTGAGAAAACTTATGGCTTTGGCAGACTCTTAACGTTCCACATTGGCAGATATCATGTCATCTAAGCCAACTGATGTCTTAATCCTGAGCACCATGTGTCCTGTGCGTAGGTGATTGTGCAAGTAACATAACAATACACTTTCCAAAAACAACAGAGAAGAAGAAACAAAACAAAACAAACAAACAAAAACAGCATAAGGACTTCAAGCTCAGGAAATCCTCTTTACTCACTTTAAAAGTTTGTATTATTTAAAGAGAAACAGTTCTGTTGAACAGGAGAGAGGCCTCAGTAGTTAAGAGTAGATGCTGCACTTCCAGAGGGCCCAAAGTCATTTCTCAACACCTAGTTCAGGGAGTTCAGAACTTCCTGTAATAGCAGCTCTAGGGGATCTGACACCATCTTCTGATCTCCATGGACAATCCATGTACAAACATACACACACACACACACACACCTTTAAAAAAACAAAACCAAACCAAACAAAACCCTAATTTATCTTCTGTAAAAATTTTCTAACGTGCTTAACATGAGTTTGACTCCACAGTCCCAGCATTCCCTTCAGGCCTTCTATATGCATCAAAACATCACCCAGCCTTCTCTGACAGGAATAACATTGACCTGGGTGGAAGTCATACTGTGCCACTTTGCAGCAATCCCGTTTCCCCAGCATACACCACTCTCAGTCTGCTTGTGCGGCACTCCTTCTCATTGGATGTCCCCATTTGTCCTCATTTCCAGCTCCCATCATTTACGATCCCAACCCAATGTGATTTCCTAGGATAATAACCCTTTCTGCGCAATCCTGGCAAAACTAATGGCTTCTCACAGAAGAACAACTCTACACCCCAATTGTAAGGGGCATGAAATGATCCCACTGGCTCTATCATACTGTACACTGTGACCCAAGGACAAGTCCATTCATTCTGTTTTCCAAACACTTAACTCAGAGACCAGCACACAGCAACACTTGAGAATGTTTACTGAATCAAACTGAATCCTTTCCCAAATCATCTTTTTCCGTTTTCATAAAAATTCTTAGAAAACGACGGTAATCATTTTAAAATCTTAGGGTAAGAATTTGCCATTGTTAAAAGGACACTGGAGACAGGAACTGAATACTGTTAGAATACATGTGTTATTACATAGGTTGGACACACGCTGTCATTTATTAGTACAGTGAGGAATAACACTGGAATCAACAGAGGCTGAATGGCACAGATATTAACATATTAACATTCGCATTGACTCAGTTAAGAGTGAACCCACTAAGATGAAGCTCTGTTCAAAACTAGAATGTAGGGCATTATTCTCCATATTCTTATCCCAGAGACTATTTTTAAAGCCTTATTTACAAACAGTGTCAGCCCCTGAGAGTGGCCAGTGCTGGTTACATGGTGCTGTAATAAAAGAACAGGAGAGTAGATATCTGCTCAGCAGAGGTGTTGCAGCATTAATGACAGGGAAACTGACCTGGGAAAAACACCTGAAACCACAACATAATCTGTAGAAGAAAGGAGGTGACAAGATGTTGGGTCAGCCGGCCAGACAGCACAATGCACTCTATTTAGAACTATCTTATCGTCCGTTACAGCCTGGTTATGCTTTATTATATACGTTCAGGGGGCGCAGGTCTCCTCGCTCCATTTTCTTAAGGAGTCTGCAGACTTGTTAATGATAGGTGTCAAGATCTCCAGAAGAGATGGACCCAACTCACTGGAAAATGTGGAGACTTTCCGGCTTCACTCAGGCCAAGTTCTTAAACTTGAGAAGGAGGTGATTAAAAGGTAGCAAGTGGCTCTGTAGTGGTGAGATGTAGGGTAAAGAATTGCTACCCTAAACTACCCACGGCACCCTAAGGCTGCTTAGACCTGGGGTAGGCTTCCACAACCAAGTACTTAGTCGCCGGAAAATGCTTTTGAGTTTTCACATAAACACTACACTAGTGGATTGCACAGCCAGACATATTTCTCACTATTTAAGTGTAACTCCAAATGTGAGCATGCAGAATTCAGGAAAAGAATTCCTGGAATGCTGTAACTGTTTGAATAGCTCATAGCCTACAAATACCTGATCCAAAAAAGAGGTGGGGGTGGGAGCGCAGAAACTGCAAATGGAACCAATTTACTTTTTACCACCACTAAGCTCATTGAAAGAATTCTGTATTTCCCATCTGGCTAGAAGAGGAGACGTGAGTCTGATTACCTGGGATAATGCAGGGCAGGGACAGGACTTCGATGATTGTTCGCATATAAACATTGAACAGAGGAAGCTTTCTTCTGCATTCCTAAAGACATCTAGAGGTGGCTGGTTGTTTAAATAGGCAGCACCAGGACTATCAGTTCTTCCAGAAAGACCCCTCTAGTCCACTTACACAGCACAAGCTCAGCAGCCCCTGGCTGTGCTCAGGGAAAGAATTTTAGGAATGGGGAAAGGAATGGCATATTCCCTAGAGAGGTTAGTGTGGAATGGGGGGGCGGGGGAAGGGGCAAAGGGTACCCCTCACATCCCTATCAATCAACTCTTATTAACTATTATGCTGAGGGAATGGAATCTAACTTTATACTGGCTGTGGCTGGCTTTCCTCCAGGTCCAACACTATTGGCAAAGAGACTGTGGTTTTCTTAAGTGATCTGGCCTTTGCTCCTTAAGGGGGACTCTGAAGGTCCTGCAGTATACCTTGACTCTACGAACAAAACAAGACAAAACAAACATTCCAGAATATGGGCCTATTGAAAATAGTCATCTTAACTTTTAAGGCAAGGGGTTAAGGAAAAGTCTCATCGGTGGAAAAAACATGAGCAAAATCAAAAGTTGAGGAACTCGACCTACAGAATAGCCCAAGTACAATAGAGAAGAAAACAGCAATCCAAAGATGACCTGTTGACTGCATTTTGACTCATTATTTCTGTGGGAACCTTGATTTGCATAAAGTATGGTAGATCCTACTTAAGAGGTCACAAACACTACCTCAAAACACCAAACATAATGATGAATCATTAAGCTCCCACATATTTACAGAACTTGAATGTTCTAATACTTCCATGAAGGCAACAGTGCCATTCAAGTAAGATAAATGTGTGCAGCTGTGTCCGTATGTGTCTGTAAAAGGCTGTCCATTATCATTAATCGGCCCAAACCCTAATTACATTCCAAAATATTTCATCTCAGCTTAAAAATAATACTCCTTTTGCCAACAACAACAATAATAATAAAAAAAGAACAATTGAAGATACTTATTGGGTGCTAATTGCATGTCAGGCTCTGTCAGAGATTCACCAACATTATCTACTTTAATCTTCAAAACAATCCAGAGAAACAAGGAGTATATGGTGACTTGCACAAGAGGATGTCAAGTCGTAAAACCTCCTGGCAGCCCTGGTCCTCCACCATAGTGTGAAGGCGTTTCCCAATGGCCACACTCTGCAAGAGCGATCCGACTCTGTAATCCTTTGGCTCAGACACTTGACTAGAAACACTCATCTGCATGACTCTTCTAGAAATGAATCTTAAAACCATCTACTTCAAATAGAGTTATTCCTATCAATCTTCAAGGCCACCCTTCTCTACTCCACTCAGGAAGTCACATGACTATTCACTGGGTTAGTGATGCTAAAACCCACCAGCCATTGCTGATGCTTCCTTTTCCTCTTCACGGGCCATCTCTAATCCAAAAGACCAGGATCTAGACTAGTGATGCTTAAAGTTTTTCTACTCTGCACCCCATCTTTAAGAAAGAAATGTTGACATTAACTCAGATATATAGTCACATCAAAGGAATCAAATATTTAGTGAAAATAAATAATAGAGCTACTTTAAAAACAATTTTGGTATATAGATAATTTTACCTTTTGTTAAAAATAAAAGAAAATTCATACACTAATAAAGTGGATATGCTTATTGTGCAGTTTTTGATAAAGGATAACGTCTTGGCTGAATATGTAATGCTACGAAACATAGAACAGAAACATAGAGCATCTTCCACATTTTTCAGAGTTGACCCACTCTGGTGGTTTGAATGAAAATAGTCCCCCAAAACTCATCCTTTTGACTACTCAGTCCCAGGTTGGTGGAAGTGTTCAAGACCGATTGAAGTTGTGATGTACCTCAGGAAGTCTTTGAGGTTTCAAAAGCCTGGAGCCATTCCCGGTGTGCCTCTCAAACTCCTGCTCACCAATTCAGATGTGAGCTCTCAGATGTTCCCACAGCCACACTGCCATCATGTACTCTAAACCTCTGAAAGTGTAAGACTGATTCAAAGCTTCCTTTTATGAGCTGGCTTGGTCATGATGTTTTATCACAGTAACAGAAAAGTAATCATAGCAATATTTAGATTTTAGGATCAACAATGCTAGAAACACCACCTTAATAACTATGGCATACGGAATGGCAGAAATACGCCTAGGGCCATTAGATAAACTGTTGGGAACTCTGTGTTAGTCTTAAAACAAAAATCCATTGAGCAATTTTTACTGAAACTTCTATCAGCAACTTAAAAAGCAACTTTTAAAATCAAACAGCTAACAGTGCAACCCAAAGCTCTGCTAATTTGAACTCTTGGTTTTTAGGAGTAGAAAATATGGTATGCAAAGGAAAAGTGATTCCTAATGTGTTATACGCTCGAAGTGGAGCTGAAGTGTTCCAGGCAGCACAGTGTGAGGGCTATGCAGAATGCAGTGGGCATGCTGCGTGTTCAGTAGCAAGGCTGTAGTAGAGTCACTTCATGCCACACCCCAGAAGCACCCAGGATACATTACACATTTGACTTTGAACTAGTTTTTCATTGTTACACATTTAAAAACTGTTTTTAAAAAGTGTGTGTGTGTGTGTGTGTGATGTGTATATGTGCATGTGTATGCAACTATGCACACAGATGTCAGAAGAGGGCATAAAAATCTCTTAAATCTGGAGTTAGAAGTGTTTGGGAAACAGTTGACTTATTAAATGGATGTTATATCTAACTTCTGGCCCCCACGCTTGTACACCTGAGCCATTTCTCAAATGCTGTCGCCACATTTCTTAAGAACGCTATATTCAATTTAAGAAGCTGGGCATGGGGCCAAAGATATGGGTCTGTAGTTCAGAGTGCTAACTGTTCTTCAAGAGGACCCGAGTTTAGCTCTCAGCATCTATACCAGGTGCAACCACCTGTCACACCAGCTCCACCAATCCGATACCCTACTTGGGCCTCTACGAGCACCTGCACTTAGATGCACATATCTCCACACAGACACACACAATGTTTTTAATTAAAAAATATAAGCTGGGCATGGTGGCACATGCCTTTAATCCCAGCACTCGGGAGGCAGAGCCAGGCAGATCACTGTGAGTTCGAGGCCAGCCTAGTCTACAAAGTGAGTCTAGGACAGCCAAAGCTACACAGAGAAACTCTGTCTCAAAAAAAAAACCAAATAAATAAATAAATAATAATAAAATAAAAATAAAACAAATAAACAAACTCAAGATGCTGGGCCCTAGACTACTCCTACCCTCCTCACAACTCTAATCTAGCTGGATTGCTCAGATCGTATTCATATTCCAGCGGGACTTCCCATATACTACCTGGCTGACACTTCCCAAGTACTGGGCTTAGCCCTTTGATACACAGATCATCCACTATGATACTGTCCTTACCCTCCTTCAAACCACCAAAGCCACACTAATGGCCTTGCTGCTACTCAAGTACACCAAATGCACAAAATTTATAATTACTAGTAATTATTACATTAATATATCTAATCCTTTGTATAACTATAAAAATTTGGCTGGCAGATTTGTTTTCCCCCAAATGAGTCTTCACTCGTTAGCCCGGATGCTCAATGTTGTTAGTCACAGCCTATGTGTGTGGCAAGCTTTGTTCTCAAAGGTAAGGCAGGGGAGGCAACTGAGCCCATGTTAACTAATTCTTAGTATGGAGAAGAAAATACAACCTATCATTTGTTCTTCATCAGACTGTTTGCTTAAGGTTAAATGCTTGGCGTGTAAAATGGAGGATCAAAAGTTATAGAACTGTTTCATAAGAAATGAATTCCCGAATAAAGATATGAGCAGAAACTGGTCAAGAGACACGCATGTCCTAGGACGCGAAGACCCAGCCCCCATGAAACACTTGGCAGAAGAAACCCAGCACCACACATGGCATCCT
This sequence comes from Acomys russatus, assembly GCF_903995435.1. Taxonomy (NCBI): domain Eukaryota; kingdom Metazoa; phylum Chordata; class Mammalia; order Rodentia; family Muridae; genus Acomys; species Acomys russatus. Next base: position 31,791,420 of record NC_067148.1, on the reverse strand, counting down.
AGATGGCAGCACTGGCTTTGAATTTCAGGATGGGCTTCCCAGGCAGGAGAGGAAGAAACTTGGGATTTGGAGGAGAAAAATTAAGCCGCATGCCAAGCAGATCGACAGGTCTTAGGTGACAGTGATTTCTCAGTCATTAGAAACAGTGCTAGGAGGGAGAATGCATGTCTCTCAGACCTGTCGGGGAACAGCAAGAGACTACCAGATTCCACTCCATAAAGTTCCTGGGTTTTATTTGGAATATGTAGGCTTGACCTATAGGGATGAAAGGAAATCCTTTCCTTCGTCTAAGCTTTCTTTCTTTCTTTTTTCCTTCCTTCCTTCTTTCCTTCTTTTTCCAGACAGTGTTTCTCTTGTAGCCCCGGCTGTCCTAGGCTAGCTTTGTAGACCAGGCTGGCCTCGAACTCACAGAGATCCGCCTGCCTCTGCCTCCTGAGTGCTGGGATTAAAGGCGTGAGCCACCACGCCTAGCTTATTCTACTGTACACTAAACAAACATGTCATTTTAGTGATGCTGGCCTGAGCTCATTTACTTTGGCATTCACACTTTGATGCCCTGGCCTTACCCTGAATTATACACTGAACTGGATGACATCATCCTGTTTTACCAAGAGAGTTCAAAATTAGGGTTTTATAAAACTGCAAATACAATCAATTAAGGTATGATATGACCACGCTGGAGCAGGAAGGATCCTACCTTTACCAGGGCTGATGTCTTTACAAAAAATGTTAAGTTTGGACACAAAAACATACGGAAAATGGTACATAAATAAGAAGGTAAAGATGAACATAATGAATTGACAAGCCAAAAAGCACAGCCAGCCAACCATAAAAAGCTGGGCGCACACTTGATCTGGTAGCAGCAGGAAATTAACACAGACTCGGGTTAGATGTATCTCAGGAGCTTCAAAGGAGATGCAGACTGTGCAAGAAACTATCCTGAGAACAGCTTGAAAATATTTCAAAGAAGAAGAAGGATGTCAGAGGTCTACATTTTAAGACCAAATTTCAGATAAGCAAGCACGCACAGTGAACTCTACAGAGCACACCAGAGGGAGAGGCAGGAAATGCTGGCACTTGGCTAGTCTCAGGACCTTTTATCACTCCACAATGCTAGCACCCTCTGGAATGGTACCATCCTATCTCCCTAGAGCCCTAAGAGTTTGCTGACCCAAGTTTCCTTGGTGACCTTCTCAGTAAAGAGTCCTCTATCTCTGTTTGCACTGCCATGATCTACTGCTCTTTGTACAATCAGGACCCGTCACAGCACCAACACATCTTTCCAGCATCAGGACCAGGAACAATACAGTTCTTCTGATTGCCTGTTCCTGGCCTGGCTTCCCCCATTCTGTCCTCAAGGTAATTTTATTTCAGTAATCTCCTTGATGGAGACTGGAACACAATCAGTGTCATACAGCTCTGAACCTAACAGAGACCAGGCATCTGCTCTTCCTCTCTCAAAAAGTGCTGGCTATTTTATGCGAGCTGATTTCTGTCCAGGGGCCAGTTTTACACTGTAAAACATAACTGCATCTCCAAGAAGTCAGAAAGTGCCCTCATCTCAGAGCAGCTGACCTATATTAGCCTAGCTAAGGAAGCTACTGAATTGATACAGAAAAGTCCTCTTCCTAAGTCTAAAACTCGCTCTCTCCTCTTCACAGCCTCTAAATAAATAAAAGTCTACCAACTCATTGTGCAAACTTCTTTAAACTCTTTTTCATTGCACTAAGGATGAAACTCTGTAGTTCTTCCGAGATCTACAAGAAAGGGAATTTGATACAGCTCCTTCCAGAAAGAGGCTGAGCCCCTGGTGGTCTGAGAGAAGTTCTAAGAGAAGATGGAGGCTGAGATGCAAGGGGTTCGCTAGGCTGTCTGGTCTTTGACAGCATTTTGGGCATCAAGGTACCCATAAAATGGATGAGGGGTGAGGGGCGCAGGTTCAATGGTCTTGAAGACTTGAAATTCCTACAAAAATGTAAATATTTAAGTAAATATATATTAAATGTGTACATTAAGCCCCAAAAGGATAGCAACCCATAGGTTCAGAACCACTGACCTAGAGTGTTTAAAACACACACACACACACACACACACACACACACACACACACACACACACAACACTACTTTATTTGATCTGTCCTTAATTATAGTTGACAGTCACAAGCAGCCCATTGCCTAGTGACAGTAACCTCTCAATATGAGAGTCCACAAGAACTCAGTATACTTACAAAAGAAATACAAGAACTACTCAGGAAGATATACAAAACGAAGAGCTAAAAGAAAAATGCTACACCTACTGGCTGAGGGTACGGGATCTCTGATCTGATTAAGAGAATACCATACCTTGAACTGGGTACAGATTTCACGTGACAGCCACTTCACAGCCAAACAGATGCAGAAGATCGGCTCAAGAAATGTCTTTGAATCTTCAGAATGCCTAATCACAAACCGAGCCTGCCCCTCCACAATCCCGGATCTATGAATGTATAAACCTTGCTGTTGTTCCTCCTCCCTCTTTTCTTCATGATTATCAGTGTAACAACACCTGATTACACAAAACTGGCCTAAGGAGATCTATGCAGACTAACACCCAAGCATGCCCAGACGCTTCACATGTTATCAAGTGTTAACGGTTGGAATCCAAAATGGCCCGCACAGGCCTGTGTTCTGAATGCTTTGTCTCCAACTAGTGATACTATTCAGAGAAGGTCTGGAAACTTCTGGAGGTGGGGCCAAACCTGGAGGAGGTGGGGCACTAGTAGTGGATCCTTGAGGATATATTATCTTTAGTTATATCTCGCCACTATGTTTTGCCTAGTCAGCCATGAAACAAAGCATGTGAGTCTATGTGACATGTTCCTGTCATGATATGTTGTATCTTTTCAAAGAATGTTGAGACTGTATTTATTAATAAACTATAGATATGCATATATGTCTATATATCATATACACATATATACTATACTATAAATACAATTTTTTCCTCTAAAATATCCTAAAGCATAACTTTAAAATACTATATAATATTTTGCCTTATGGGAACACCATAATTTACTTACATACTGTCTCCCCAAATAATTTCTACTAATGTTGTATCCATAATATTTACTCATAGACCTTTGTCTGAGGTCTGCCTATGCCACCTGCAAATTTCCTATATAGGCTTCCTGCCCCCCACTGCTTGCTGCAAGTAGGGGCCCTGGTTTCTTCTGCTTAGGCTCCCTTCGGCCCCTAGGAAGCACATTCTAGGCACTGACCCACAGCTTCCTGCACTCATCCCAAATAGCAGTTCCGGGAGCCCGGACTGTGCGGGCCCCTCCAACAAGGAGACCCTGGCTTTGCTTGCTTAGGTCCACCCATGGCAGCCCCACTGAGGCAGACAGGCATTTCAACAGTACTAATACTTTTTCCTCTTCTGAGTATTGTAAGCGCTCCCACTGGAAGGACAAAGTGACAGAAAGCAAGCAAGGAAGGGAGAGAGGGAGGAATGGAGGGAGAAAGAGAGGGAGGAAGAGAAGGAAGGAGGGAGGAAGGAAGAGAGGGAGGGAAGGAGGGAGGAAGGAAGAGAGGGAGGGAAGGAGGGAGGGAGGGATAAAAAAACAGAATTAAAAAAAAACAAAAACAAAAACAAAGAAACAAACAAAACAACACTGTGGAACAGAAGTGACCTGAAAAACCAGGGCAACGTATCTCCTCCACAAATTACTAGTCCTACATGAATGACACTTAATGAAAACGACCTAGAAGAACATTCAAACAATTAAAAAGAATGATTGTAATGGTTTTTGTTTATTCATTTTTTGTTTTGTTTTCTGAGACAGGGTTTCTCTGTGTAGCCTTGGCTGTCCTGGACTCTCTTTGTAGACCAGACTGGCCTCAAACTCACAGCGATCCACCTGCCTCTGTCTCCCGAGTGCTGGGATTATAGGCACGCACTCCCACACTTGGCTAGATTGTTAAGTATTTCCCAACACCTCAAAGGAGATATGAAAGTGAACGCCATTGGAGATAAAATACTAAAGAGGCCAAATGAAGACCTCAGTATAAAGTCTCACCTACAGAATGGATAAAACAGAATCAGACGAAACAGCAAGGTAGACGAGCTGGCTCACTCACTTAAGGTCGACGACAAATAAAAGTGAGCTACAGCATACCATCAAGAGATTTAACCTTCAGATTATGGGCACAGAAGAAGGCGATGACTACCATAGCAAAAGCCAGAAGGTATTTCTAGTAAAAGCAAAGAAGAAAATACCTCACAGCCAGAGAATGAGATGCTGCTCATCTGGGCTCAGAAGGCTCACAGGACTCCAAACACCCAAGACCAGAAAAGAAACTCCTCACACACAGTAAAGAACAGTACGAAAAGCCAGGCACAGTAGTGGCACATGCCTTTAATCCCAGCACTTAGGGAGGCAGATCTCTGTAAATTCAAGGACAGCCTGGTCTACAAAGTGATTCTAGGACAGTCAAGGCTACACAGAGAAATTCTGTCTCAAACAAAAGAAAGGTACAAAATAAAGCTGCAAGAGAGAAAGACCAAGTAATTTATAAAGGCAAGCCCATCAGGATAACACCTGATTCTTGACAGAATTTTTTAAAACAAGAGAGGCCTGGAGAGATGAACTTCAAGTCTTGGATGACAACAACTGTGAACGCAGACTACTACACCCAGCAAACTATATACTAAAACTAAAGGCGAAAGAACGCTTTCCATGATACTAACAGATTAGTGGTATTTATGACCACTAAACGAGCTCTACAAAGAATACCAGAAGGTATACTTCATTCTAAAGAGAAGAATAAACACATCCAAGAGGTCATGGGAGATAAATAAAATAAACCCCAAAGAAACACAAGCCTTGCAAAATACTACAAAACAACAAAAGGTCTGGAATCAATACATACTGTTCAACAGTAACTCACAATAATTATGGCTTAATTCTACAATAACAGGACACAGAATAACAGATTAGATATCAAAACCGGATCTACTTTTGGTTTTGTCTGTTTGCTTGAAACACACCTCAGCATCAGTGATAGCTACCTCCATAAGGGTAACGGATGTGACAAAGGTATGACAAGCAAATGACAATAAGCAAGAAGTTGTGACCATTCTAATATCTGACAAGCATAAACCTCTGCTTATATTTTTATTAGTTTCCAAGATCAGATAATTAAAAGGAGACTCATTAAATGCAACAATGTACAGATACCAATTTATATCTAAAAGAAGGCATCAATTTGCATTTATGTTACTGATGCCTAAAAGTATCAATATTATTGGTATATTAGTATAGGGTCATGTTAAAAAATGAACACATTATTGATTTAAGACAATCTCAGAATAGTAATTTTTAATAGCATGCGTGTTTGAGACATGGTCTATCTTTTGTACATTTTTATGATCACAAATAGAGGGGAACATTTATTCTTTATCTTTTAAGGTACTGCATATGGATGAGTTTGTTATGTGGTTCATTAACTCCTGCAATTAAAACACTTTATGAAAATGTTAACTTACTCATCACTGAAAAACAAAACTAATTTTGCCTTTATTTTTTTAAAAATGAAAGGATAACATGGTGAATATGCAACAGCGTCCAAAAATTGACTTACTGTGTTAATTAATACAACTGAAGAATCACTCTAGATGTTAGAGGTGATCATAGTGGCTCTCAAAATCATGCAATAGTTAGAAGCAATCACATTAATAAGGAAAACTAATACTGATACATCTCCTAATCTGAAAGCCAATGTTTTAATTATTTTAGGTCAGCCAACCATAATGTGAAATAGTAAATGGAAAATTCCCTATGTAAAGAAATTGTAAGCTTTAAACTGTAAATGGTTCTGAGAAATATGGTTAATCTTACACTGTCCTGCTCCATACCTCCCAGGACATGAATCTTCTGAAGATGTAACTGCCTCTTAACCGCTCACTATCTTAATTATTACATGGACCGTCATACTTCTGCAGTACTTATGCCCAAGTAACCTTTGGTTTTGCATCACAGTGCCCAAAGCACATCAGCAATGGTGCTAGTGATCCATCTGCTTGGCTAAAGAGAAGCTACAAAGAGCTTCCTTCAACTGAAATGCTGGATATGCAGGAAGATACTGTGTATGCAGATAAATACACATGAGAAAAACATATGCATATGGCTTTGTACTGTCCATTGTTCCAGTTTCTCCTGGTAGCTGGGAACACAATAAAAGACTGGCATATGATATTTTAAATAATTTTATTAGCGAGTCATGATTCTAAAACATTCAAGTAAAATTTTATCTTTTCCATAATTACCAAATAAATAAAATACACATAAACTCCATGGTTAAACAAGTATTACTATGTAACGTCGTAACATATCCTTTAACAGATATGTTCACAGGGCTGTTTTTCTGTTTACCTTTACAACTTAAATCCCTGATTAGTTCCTAATATAATATCTTTAAAGGTTATGGTTTTCAAACTCATATGTGTGTGGGGAACAGTGCGCATGTGCGAAGAGTTGCCAAAGAGGCCAGAGAGATGTCAGATCTACCCAATGTAGGTACAGGGAGACAGGCAGTCCCGTGAGCACTTGCACCATCTCTCGAGTCTCTAATTTTACACTTTTTGTAGAAGGCAGACAGGTTCGCATGGTGTCTGTATGCACATGAGCTATTCAGGGGACTGTTGAGGTTATACTCCGGAGATTCTATGGCAATAAAATTCAATTAATTAGCAAACTCTTTCAGTCCCAACTGCTTTGCTCATGATGAGAAGCAGGATTTCTTTCCCAGAGGCTAATGAGCTACAGAGGATATCTGTGCAGCCACAGCATATAGGGGTGTCAATCAAAAAGACTCGCTGTCTCTTCACTGTCAATGGGCCATCAGTACATACTTAAGGATAAATATTAATTTACAATTAAACATTGGTACAATATGATATAATCACGAAATTACAATATCCACTGCCAAACACCCTTCTAGTCTATTAACGGTAGAGCATTATCTGAGTGCATCCATTTTAAAGACATTTCACCATTTCAATATTGAGAAAAATCAGCAGACCTCGCGAGGAAGATTAGAAGAGTTAGTAGGCGCAGATTAACCTAATATGACCACAGAAGTAAGCCCAGCTGGAATCCATGGTTCTGGGCCTTAAAAATGCACCATGACAATCCAAAGAAGTTACAGAAGCAGAACAAATGCTCAGGTCTAACGAGAAGAGATCTTCAAAAAACTGGTATGAGGTGAGGCCTGAGCATTGTTTCACAGCATCCCCAGGGGATCCTCTTGTTCACAGTTGAGAATGAGTCTATTTGTAAGTAACACGTGAATGGAGTAACTTAAAAAATGTTCAGAAATGAGCCTTTAGGACAGTGGTTCTCAGTCTTCCTAGTGCTGTGCCCTTTAATACAGTTGCTCCTGTTGATACCCATAACTGTGGCTCTGCTACTGTTATGAATTGTAATGTAAACACTTTTGGAGATAGAGTTTGCCAAAGGGGTTGTGCCACACAGGTTCAGAAGCGAGAATCTAGGATTGTGCTGTTAAGAGTCATAAGAAGCCGGGCGTGGTGGCTCAGGCCTGTGAGCCCAGCACTCGGGGAGGCAGAGGCAGGTGGATCGCTGGGAGCTGAAGGCCAGCCTGGTCTACAAAATGAGTCCAGGACAGCCAAGGCTAACACAGAGAAACTGTGTCTCAAAAAATCAAAACCAAGCCCAAATGAAACAAAACAAAAACCAAGCAAACGAACAAAAGCAAGAAAAGTCAAAACAACAACAAGCCATAAGAAACTTTGACTACAGTGTCACAGAACATTTAAATGTCTGATATTACTTAATCTAGAATTAAAGTCAGTTTTGAAGACGCTACCCCACCTAATTTGCACTTACACAAAATGCTGATCGGCGACACTTATTCTCCCTTACTAATGCCATGGTCCTTCCAACAGGCTCCCTTAATTTCTAAACCTTTGTTGTTGCTGTTTTTACACTGAAGAAAACAAACAACAATGGCATAATCAAAGTAAAATGTAAAAATCAGTCATTATCTTCGTCATATGTAAGGGGAAATGCATCTCCATAAAAACAAGCAAACATCAGAGAAACAAATACAAACAGAACCACACCGCCTGAGGCGATGGGCAAAGAGTGCCCAAGCCAAGCATTCTCTTACTCTTGTCCTGGTTAAAACCTGTTTGTCTGGGGATTGGCTCAGCTGCTCCATTTCCCGCTTTCCAGCCTTCCAAGGTGTTGCCGTGACCTCGGGTGTCTCTTGGCTGGGGCTGGATCCAACTAACAAAATCCAACACATGCAGGCACTTGTTTCTCCATTATCCTGTCCCCTGAAGGGCAGCGGAGAAGCCTGGAGTCAGTTACCTCTTCTAGTCGTGCCCGGGACAGTCCTTATTCTCAATCTTTAAACTCAGCTCCGAGTCGATCAGGCAGAAGAACATGATCAGCAGCATAGTTTATCACATGAAGACAAAATACAAATCCAGTGAGGTATCAGTAATGAAATTATATAATTTTACAGAAGGAAAGTGTGCAGTAAACAGACTGCGTTTTCCTGTACACTGATGAGGTTCTTAAGAGCATAGGGACCCATACATTCCCCTGTCTACCTACCATTAACCCTCTTTGGCCTCCTTTACCTCTCTCCTCTTCACAGAGGCAACTAAAGAAGTGCGAGGAGGAGGAGGAAATACTTTAGTGCCTCCTGCATGTCTTCTGGAAGGCAAGTGTCTACATCCACAGGAGGAAAGATACAACTTAGAAAGGACATCTTATCTAACTCCCAGCGAGATGCCTTCCGCCTTAAGTAGTGTGGTACTGTGAGCACATATTCCACCTGTACTAACATCCTAAAGATCATGATCAGCACGTATATGACGAAGCCTCAAACAAACCCAACACTGAAGATTTGCAAATACTTCACCTTTCCTCTTTAACCTCTCACCGGTTCCTGATGTCAGAGCATGGCACATTAAAAAAAAAAAATATCAAAACCATTATGTAATCTCTTTCCTCCTGTTACTAAAACAAACATGTGCACCTCAAACATCATCTCCCGCCCTAACAGACAAAATTAACAAATCCCCAACTTCTTCCACAAAAGAAAGGAGCAACGTGCAAAACAAGAAAACTGCATGTGGTCCGCAGAATTTGGGGAGACTGTTAATTCCAAGCTTTACCATCCCACTAGCACAAGTTACTTCACCTCTGAACCCCTGGCTTTCCCATCTGGAAGACAGAGATGTCATCACAGAACGACTGTCAAGTATGAAAGAACTGTGTGTGCTCACCGAAGGCAGACATACACTTGGCACTTATTTAATTCCCTTGACGAAGCTCAGAAGAAAACAATCAAGCCTATCACTTTTCAGTTTCGTAAGTGTGTGCAAATAAAATTACAAACCCCTACAGAATCTCTGAAATTTAAATATCACAAATTCCTGAGATCCTTCATTCTAAGTAAAAATAATACAAGTAAAAGGAGCATGTCTGTGACAACAGACACACATATTCCCAGAGAGATTATTAAGTGACACAAAAACCCGGAAGGGTAATTTCAAAATACCAAAATCTTTACAATGACTTAGCTGAATGGCTTCCACTTTGATGAATTTATCATGAGAGGTAATTTGGCTAGGACACTTAAACGTGTAGTTGTTTGTTGCTTGCAGTAAACAGGTATGTAATATAAATAGCTGAAAATCACCAAAACGCATGTCCAAAGAAGACTGTTAAATTAAATGTGGAAAAATCAGTCACCGGGAAGCTGTACACAGGGGGTGGTTACGAACAGACTAAAACCAGTCTGCAGAGGCTTCTATTTGGCTCAGCCACTTAATGGTGAAAAGGCAGCACAATGGTGTTACTCTGAGGCTGTACATCACTTAAAACTACCGGTGCTAATGGTAGCAGATCTCCACAGTGACAGAATGCAGATAAGGACGTCAAAGGCCCATGTGCACCAGTGCACTAGCATGCTACGGGATGAACAGGAACATGATAAAGAGGGAGGCAATGTTAAAATGTTAACCCCATCTTGATGCAAAGCTACTATAGGACAGTTAACTCTGGTGTGGAAACGGGCGCTTCATAAACTCCTTTTTCCATGTTGTTCCCCAGTCATTATTAGTAGGAAGGGGTGTCGCAACAACCAGAGAAGACTCTGAGGCTTCTCTTTAGAACCTGCAACTCATTTCCCAAGAAATATAAATGGTCCTTGGAGACGTTTGAGGCAAACCTGTAAAAGACATTATTCATTACATGATCAATTTAGAATCTTAACTTACTAATGCAACTCAACTTAGCTACATAAAACAGCTTCAGGAAGCTCAGGGGTTAAGAACGGTTAACTGGTTGCTCTTCCAGAGGACCCAGATTCCATTCCCAGCACTCACATGGCAGCCCACAACTGTCTGTGATCCCTGTTCCAGGGACTCTGACATCCTTACACACATATACATGTAGTCAAAACACCAATGTACACAAATTAAAAATAAATTAGTCTTTAAAAAACAGCTTCAAGATGTTTTGTACCTAAAATAACTAATTAAGAACATTTATGTAGAGCAGTTAAATTACATTATAAAACCTAAACAAATATTCTTCTTTTAATTAAAACAAGAAATGCTTTACCTCTGTGTACCAATGAAGATTCTTCATGTGGTATTCTTTGAAAGGCACAAGTGCAGAAGCCTAATCATATTATGAGCCCTGTCGTAATGTTTGCTTTGCTTGGTAGCTGAATGACCACCAGAACTCTAATTTAAATCCCTTTCGCTGCTGGCTCCACACCTTCACTGTGAGGGTACTATGTGGCTCACCCCACTGTGCCTTTATAGGGTTAATCCAGACTTAGGAGAACAAACCCTGTTATACACCCACACTGTGGGCATCCAACACACAGCAGTAGTCAGTGTATATGCAGGAGCTGTGCTACAAACGCGGCGAAGCTTGTCTTCCATTTATACTTTGGTTTTCCTCACACAAGCTATAATGTTATCTACACATAAGTCAACAAGAGCACTTGGTTTAAAATGGGTGTGTCTTTCCACCTGGAGGGTTTACGCTAAACAAAGGCGAGCGGAGCTCACTCCTGTGCACTCTCAAACAGCACTCCTCAAGTGCTATACAGGGAAAGTCCAATCTTTCACATTGTAAGGTTATCACAAACACATTCGTGCACTGCAGTGAAAGTGAACATCTGACCAATTCCAGCCCTAAGCCTTCGATTTCTATTATTATGTCACATTATACAAAAGTTCCTAAACCTTTTTTTTCCCCCACCGTCTTTATATATGTCAAGGCAGACTGGAAAAAACACATTCTAGCCCACAGGCTGTAGCATGGGACTCTTTTTCTAAAGCATGCTTGAGGGGCTGGCGATACGGCCCAGCAGTTAGAAGCACTTACACCGATTGCAGAAGGCCTGAGTTTGATTCTCAGTACCCACACAGTGGCTCACTGCCATCCCTGACTCCATCCTTAACTCACTGCTCTGGCCTTCATCTGCATGCATCTGGTGCAGGTACAGACACTCAGGCACACACACACGTAAACACAGCAAACTACATTTTAAAAAGGATCCTTGATATCAGAAGTGACACATAAGAATAATAAACTAAAAACTCTTAGTGATGGTATTTATTTAAACAAAAACATAACTCAGTATTACAGATAGAATATAAACCAATGGCAAGTCAGCCAATATATCACATTGGCTTCTTCAAATTATACACATGCAATGCACTGTCTTAGAAAGCTATTTAATGAAGCAACTATGTTGCCATTTACTATATAGAACAGCACAGAATAACTACACATACAACCAATAAAGCAGCCTCATATGTTTGCATATAGAGTCAAAATCTGGGACATGTTCCAAATTGTTACTAATTTAGGTTGGTTGGAAAGAAAGTGAGAGGCATACCTATATAAAGAGAAGCTTTGATATTATAAGACACCAAAGCCTAAAATATATATTAATATTTAGTCTTTAATTTTGGAAAACAAAAATTTTATTCAGTATAATGCTTTCAGCAGCATACTTTATCAGCTCTGGCATTACTGCAAATGAACAGCAAACACTACAAATAGAGTGGAACCCTATTAGAGTCAACTTACACATAAATGCATACATATGCACACATAGACATACACAAATAGTAATAAAACAAAAAAAAACCTTCTATATTCCCTATCCATAAGAGAATATAGTACAAAAATTTAAGATGGACAAAATATTATTCTAATTCAATTTGGTTTATCATGCATAAGTCTTTTATCTTCAAGTCTGACTTAAAACCATCTCAGACAGGGCTGGAGAGATGGCTCAGTGGTTAAGAGCACAGGTTGCTCTTCTGGAGGACACAAGTACAATACCCAGCACCCACAGAGCAGCTCACAACTGTCTGTAACTCCAAGATTTGACACCCTCACACAAACATGCATGCAGGCAAAACACCAATGCACATAAAATAAAAATAAATACATCTTTTAAAGTCTAGGAAAACATTAGAAAATGGTTTCCTTGGTTACTGAAAACTCTCTGGAGTAACCGGGATTGGAAAGAAAGGCAAGAGGTAGTCTCTAAACCAGAAAGGAATACATATTATTTCTCCAACATGGAATATGTTTTTCTCCTCTCACATGATGCACTAAGAATATTTCACCTCAGGTAGTACCCAAAAGACATCACAGTCTAAATGAATCTTATATTCCAATCCTCCGGAAGAACACACAAGGAAAGAAATGCAGGAATTCTCTTCATAATGAGGTTAGCTGCAAGTGCTCTACCACCTACACAGATAATCCTAAAGGTTCATATATTGAAAACCCAATGTTAGGATCCAAATTAGTTTCATTTGGCAATGCAGTGATTAAAATGCTTAACATCCACAAGTGAAAAAACCTTTAAAGTCTCCAAAGACGTAGGACCACAATCGGTTATTGCATGACAATAATCTCATGGCTTTCAGGGTATTTGTAATCAGCCTCTGTGCTCCATCATATCTGAAACACAGTACAATTTGTGTCATGTTTGACCTAAGGTGCTAATGATAGTAGCTATGGTCATCAAATCAGTAGCACAGGTGACTGCACATTCACACCTATAGTGCAAAGGGACATTCTTACCACTTCTTTCTCACTTCAGGTCTGTCTAAAGGACATGAAATAATGTCACTCCTCCCTTAACAAATAAGGCTGCCATTTCAGAGCGCTGATCCATGACAGGTGCCTAGTATTCAAAACTGGCATATAGAACAGTGTCACTGTGTGAGCCAACAGGAAGCCATTTGCAGGCTATCGACCTGAATTTGCTACCTAAAGGTTTTTTTTGTTTTGTTTTGTTTTTTTGTTTTTTTTACTGTTTTGGTAAGCACAATTAAGAGCTGCATATAACATATGTATTTTAATCATGTGCCTTAATTAATTTACAACTTCAGCCCTATTATAGTGTGTTTCCATTGGGTTTTATGGGTTGAGTTTTTCATAAGGGACAGATACCTGTTCTGAGAAATACCAACTACTTTCTGTACCCAGGAAGGTCAAGCATGGTGTTGTTGGCAGTTGTCAAGGTATCTGTTTGCCTAACTTTTCTTCAGCTGGAGCAAAGGTAGGAAGCTCTTGATGCACAAAGAGAAATTAGAAAAGGCCAAAGCCTATAGACAGACTTTTCAATGCTGAATAAATAGGCCCAGAGTCCATCATAGGCGAAAAAAAAAAAAAAAAAAAAAACCATGATGAGGCAGTTCCCAAGTCACCATCATAAGCTTGGAGGCTATTTGTGCATGCTAACTTGCTTGTTCCCAATGTATAAGCAATATGGAAATTTAAAAGGAAATAATGTATCAGTGTTAGGGTTTGGATAACTTCATCAGAAAATTTAGAATGCATAAAGATCTCCTTAATGTTAGATGAGCTATGAAAATATGACAGTGAAAGAGGGACTGTTGATGGTAGTCAATCTGCATAAGCATGTGCTGTTGATACATCACTTTTCTTGTCATAGTCCCTGCTCCCCAGTGGGCACAAAAGGCACTTATGGCACCCAGAAAGAATCAAGTGTGAGAAACAGCCTCTCTCTCCGCTGCAGTTATTTTTCTCTGCAGAACATTGTGGGACAAGCACTGAAATGGAAATATAAGATTTGCAGACACCCTGGACTCAAGGAACTAACTGGGGACTCAAGCTCATATTGCAGGTGACCAAGATGGCAGTGCTCTAAAGTTTAGATTAAATGAGATACTGTTTAATTCTAACAGTCTTTGCAAATGTTTAGTATTCTTGCCATATGTATAGGCAACCATGGCCAAGAGATATCAACTTATTCACACAAAGTCACGAGGTAGCTAATTATTCATTTGTGCGAACAGTGAAGAACAGACACAGATTTCTTGAAGAGCACAGCCAATGGTAACACTTAGATTAGAGTCTAAGGCAGGCTGACAGACTCCAACATCTGGACTGAGAGTTTAATAAGCAATTATAAAAGGTTAATAAAATCTTACTGATACTCATTTAAATAACCAAGTTTACCAAATCAACATACTAACAGAGACACAATTAATGAAAACTTAGTATCCCAATGGATGAGTAAGTTCAAGGTGACCAGTGATAGATTATATTAGGCCTATTAATTCATTGAGTTTCTGTTTTTTTGTTTTTGTTCTTATGAAGGGCAGGTCAGGCGGGATGTGTGCTTTGAGACAGGGTCTCATGTAGTCTAGGCTAGCCTCATTATGTAGTTGATGATGAACTCAAGCTTCCAGTCCTCCTGCCTCTACTTCCCAAGTGCTGGAATAAAAGGCATACACCACCATGTTCACTTTCATTAAAAGTCTAGAATCCAACACAGGGCTTAAATGTGTGCTATGCAAGAGGCCCCCTCCTCCGCAGCTCAGCAGGCTCTCTTAAAAGTACGTGGAACCTAGATCTTACTTATTCCTCCATTCTGTGAAAGAAAATTTCTTCTTGATACAAAACCATATACTCGACTCTTAAAAAGTGTTTGCTTCATAAACGTGTAATTAGGAAAGATAGCAATATAATATTTAAAGGTAGTTTACGTAAAGAGTGAACAATTTTAACATATCCATGAATATGTTGGTGATGTTATACCTTAAAACAGTTATTGGAGAAATACATGAAGCTCAGACATCCCATAAAAAGTCTGTCTTAGTTATAACTATAACTATGTAGCTATAACTATATAAGGCAGTGTTAAAATTACTCAGAAATTTTGCTAACAGCATCATATTCTGAAATATATTGAGTGATGACAGTCGCATAGGCAGCATGACCAAGGGATGGCTTTTGGATAGAACTGTATGCTGCTTCCATATGATATCCACACACCTCCCATGTCTTTTGCGATATAGAGAAACGGCAAGGGGAGAAAACAACTAGAGCTAACTCTCCCACAGCTGCGTGTATCACAAACCCTCGGAGATCCATTGTTGGTACAATCAGGGCAGAACCCGTGAGCTTTCATCTTAGACTACGCAGCAGGCGTTTTTAAAGTTCCCTTCTGCTGGGGTTTTAAGGCTTTGGTGGAACACTATTTCCAGCCAACAAAGAGTTAAAACTCAGAATGCACCAGTAAACCACAGGGTAGAGAGACAGGGCATTCAGAGGAGCCCATTCCTTAACACAACTGTCACAAGTCCAGTCTGCACCATCCTTAACTCTCCTAGGTGTCCCTGGCCTCGGGCCAAAGGCATCATCTTACTGAGTGGAGGGAAGGTTTCGTTCTTCTACCCTGACTTTGTAATCTTGTTTTTCCACATTTTCTAACTGTATGAACCAGAGCCTTCCCCCCCCCCCCAGATATTTTATAAAGCATGAAAACGAAAGGAAGAGACTGAGGAGGAGGTGTCTGGGGAGGTTTGTTTGGTTGGGTGGCTGGGTTTCTTTCAGGGGACGGTACTCACAGTGCTGGGTACTATGTGAAACCCTGATAGGACACACATGGGAACAGGGGCTCTGTTCGTGCCCAGTGAATTCAGGTAATGTGTCCATTGTTCCACAGCGCTAAGGTCTGGTGACGGGAACCTCAACGAGAACAAGCTTGCCCTGCATTTTCCTCTGCATTTAGATGTCAGCTTTGATAAGGGCACGCCTTAGAAGATCCACATAGCATGCAACACTCAGGGAGCAATAAAGCCCTCAGCCTGTTCCCATACTCAGATAAGACTGTAGAGAAAAAAAGGGGGGGCTAGGGAAGGGGGAGGGCGTCGATCAGAATGTCATTCCCAAACACAAACAGATTTCCACAGCCAGCCCCAGTTACACCTGACTATGTAGACCCTCAAACACTGGATCCTAACTGAAGCCATAAGCAGAAGTGATTGAGAAAATAGGGTTCCTCCTGTCTCATTCTGTCTTGGAATATTTCCTTCCCTGGATTTACTGGAAGAGCATCCCAAAGATGCTTTCTTCTTTGTTTGCTCTCTCCTTGTCTCGATTAGCAACAACTACCTAAAGCATCTAATTCCTGATCCTCTGTGTCGGTCAGTTGTATGTCAACTTGACCTGAGCAAGAGTCATTTGAAAAGAGACTCTCATAGAATGGGCCTAGAGGCAAGTCTTGAGGGCCCAGCCCATTGTGGGCAGTGGTAATGCCACCACTGGGTCGGTGGTTCAGGCTTGTATAAAAGAGCAAGCCAAGCCTCTGGTTCACTTCCTGCCTCCAGCCTCCTGCTCAGATTTCCCTAGGTGAGGGACTGTGACCTGGAAGTGAAAGATGAAATAAAAAAGTCTTTCCTCCCCAACTCGCTTTTGGTAATGGCATTTTAACACGACAATAGAAACCCTAACTAAGACACCTTCTATTCCCCTGAACCTCCCAAAAGATTTGACTTCTGCTGCCAAGCTCTCTCCCATGAGCGTCCCATAGAAACCAGTTCCCCAGACTGCCCTCCTCCCAGGCCTTAAGATCCAGTCCTTTTTCCCTTTGCTGTTTTCCTTTCTACCTGCTCCCAGGAGAGCCTAACCTGACATCATCTTGAGTGAAAAATCCACCAGAGAGTCTGAGGAAGGGGAAGAATACCACAAGAGCAAAGAAAGCACAACATAACTCTCTCTGTCCGCCTCCTCTCCTCTCCCCCATCTCTACACACGTGTACACACACACACACACACACACACACACACACACATTTTAAGGGCAACATAAGTCCTGAGGTTGGCTCCTACTTTCATCTCTATAGGATACATGCTACCACCTTGGGTACACTCAAAACATCCCCAAATTGCTTGATGAAATGCTTCCAGGAGGAACTCAAATACATGCACAACATGTGCATATGTGTGTATATATACATAGGTATTTCTTTTTCTATAAGACTTAGAAAACTGTGCGCAAATCAAAATGCAAATACAAGCACTCATTTAACCCTCCTATCCAGCCCTGGACATCTAAAATATTTAAAAACAACAACAACAAAATCTTTTTACTATAAGTCTTGCCAGGCGGGTACTCCATCCAGCCTGACCCCTCTGAAGCAGCCAGCCCTGGAGCTCCTGCTTCTCCAAGCACTATTTGGAAACTTACTTTACTCTGTCATTGTCTCTAAAAGCTAAGAATTTCCAAACAAACTTCCCTTACATAGTTTTTAATTTCTGTCTACTTTAAATAACAAAATCTCCGAGGCAAAAGGTAACTGACTGATCTGCTGGAACTTCTCTAATCAATATATTCTAATAAACAGAAATACAGCAATAAGGATAAAATAATTTTTTTTCCTTTTAGGATATAAGTTTACTTAACCTACTAAGTGACTACTTATCTTTAAAAATAGCCCTACTATAAATATGTAAAATAATTATTTAAATGTTCAGAAAATTAATAGAATGCTTTTTATTTCTTCTTTGGTTTGAAAAAAATGCATAGAAAGAGAAGACCAATTTTGTGTATGTGTATTTAAGACAAAAACAAAAACAACAATAACAACAACAAAACCCCAAAATCATGGTCTAATTACCGTAAGGAAAATAATTCCTCCTAGTAGATTCTCTTTCGGGGACAGGTCTGGGGCATTACTCACACATTTAGACAACCTACCACTGAGCTATCCCTTCATCCTGTTTTCCATTTTTGATACCAAGTATCTAAAAGCCCTTTTCTACCTGAAAAAAAAAATCTAAAAGCAAATTATAGCAGTTCTGCTTTTTTATCTCTCACATTTAGTCCTATGAACGCATTAAGGCACACATGCAATTAACATGTAACACTTGGACACAAGAACAAAAATAAAGTCTTAATCTCTATTAGATAATATAACTATTACATTTTCCGTTTAAATTATGGCATTCATGAAGAAAATCTTCAAATGGTACCCCCCAAAAAAAGACATATCATGACGTCAATAAGGGAGAAAAGCATACATTTTTAGATTAAATTGATCCCAAAGTGGAGGCTAGGGCTAGGAGGACTCTCCCATTTGTCAATAGCCCCAGTCAGTCTTCGATGGCCACACTACATCGCTGACTCAGAAATACTCAGGATTCCCTTAGATGAAGGCCACCAAAAGACGCCGGACAAGCTAATAATGGTCCTCAGAAGGAGCTTCCTAACCCTTGTCCACGAGAAGGTTGAGGCTTAGAGAAGAGCCTAATTACCTCTTAACTGGGCAAGATGTATTACGCCAAAGGCTCAGCCTAAGGTCTCCTACCTTACAGCTGTGGCTGCTGGAGAGCAGGATTGGTGATGCCCTGACAAACTGTGTCCGTGTCGCTGCTTTAAGTACTTGTGCCTACGCATAATTTTCCACGTTCCATGAGCATCTAAAAATTGTTTCTAAATGTTTCTTTCGCTGAAAAATGATCGTATTTGATCAACTGCATGAGAACCTTGGCTAAAACTTATCAAAAAGAGTATGTAAATCTTGGTCTAGTTATTGTCAAAAGTGTCTATCTACCTTCACATGCTGTGTGTGTGTGTCCACATGCGCGCGCGCACACACACGTGTACTTGCATGCATGTGCACATGTAAAACAATCTAGATATGTGTGTTTAAATGAAGAAACGAAATACAGGTTTCTCACTCCATGAAAGATAACAGAAAAGTCTTAGGAGCTGGTGGACAACATTTTTAGAGAATTAACATACATTTTGGAATGTGGTAGAATACAGTGCATTTCTGGACTGGGATGTCAAAGGAAGGACTGGAAGTTTATTAAGTGAGAAGCGTGGGACAATTCCTTATTGCTTCCTAGATCGCTTCTCTCTCTCTCTCTCTCTCTCTCTCTCTCTCTCTCTCTCTCTCTCTCTCTCTCTCTCTCTCTGTCTCTCTGTCTCTCTCTCTCTCTCCCTCTCTCTCCCTCTGTGTCTCTCCCTCCCTCCCTCCCTCCCTCCCTGTCTTCTTCCCTCTTTCCCTAAAAGGAAGGATTGTACTAAAGCTATGATTAAATGAAATATAAATAATCAGGACTACAACACCAAATTACGAAAGAAACAATGACATCATAATGAATTTTCAGGATACAAGCTGAACTGTGGAAATGTTACTGAAATTTCAAGCATTCAAGATGAGTGCTTTGTCTGATGGCCACTAGATAACGCCTAGTAAGCCATGTAATGGAGACTAAGGCAGGTGATGTGCCCTGAATAGGGTGCAGTGAACTCTTACACGGTTTTAACAGTCTCTTCTGTACTTGTATACAACGTGACTTCCCTTACATTAGTATACTATGCCGCAACCGTCATCCTCTATGCCCTATGGTTACGAACAGCAGACTGTACACTTGGAAAGACATTGGGATCAGAGTTTCTGAGAAACTCCACTTGTGGCCCACAATTTCAGAGAGCTGAGCTGCATGCTGAGCAACTGAACTCATGTGACCTGAGATCTGATTCCACTGCCGTGGCCTTCAGGCTACAGTGGTAGTGTTACTTTACCAAAATAATCCCCCCCTCAATCGGAACACGTTCCAAGGGTGCTTGCAGGTGCCAACTTCTACTCTTCTGGAATAAGATTCCTCTAGGCTAATATAGTGGAGGGCTGTTTTTCTTTCAGAGGAGTGCTTATACTTACGCAATTTATCCCGAATGCCGTTTCAAGGAATATTTGCAAGTATACTGCATGTTCCCTAGCTAAGGGGGCAATGTCTGTTCACTGTAAAACACAGTGATAACGGCAAGAGGATGTAAGAGGGTACAGGTAAGAAAACCACTAAGAACCTCAACACAAAATATACAGTGGTATACATCTCCCCCTTTGGATAACATATTCATATATATGGCAGCCTTTTTCCTTACAAACCTGAGATCATTCCATAAAAACTTGTACAACTTTTTAAATGTATATATTCTGGAAATGTCTTCCACCATGGTTTTCTTTGCAACACGTAATTTTCAGTAGCTTCATTTTACTCCATTTGATGGCTATGCATCCTTTAGATGACTGCACATTTCAGAGCAACAGTAGTCAGTTGCTCCTATCAAACACCGTGCGTGTTATTTTAAGGGATTTCCAACAGATAAAACTACAGGCTTTCCATAAGTGAGAATGCCATCACGCATAAAATCGTAACAGTGAACATTTTATAATCAATCACATCTATTTATTCAAGAAAAATCAAACATAAGCTGTAACAAATTGCATCCTGGTTTGTTAGCATCCAGCTTCCTCCAGTGATAGCATTACAGGTCGCACTAAACACAAGTACCGAAATGACAAATGCTGGTTCTGGGTCCCTCTTATGTCCAGGACACTGTGTTAGGCATGTCTGAACACACTTCAGTTTTCACCGTGACTTGTGTAAACCAAATATTAGTATCTCTTTTAAGATTACGGAGCGCATTTGAGGGACGGTTAAATAATTCAAGCTGCTAGTCGGTGGAACCCACCTAAGCGCACACTGCGGCTCTTGCTTTCCGTATCTGAGCAGACATTCGGCATTCTCACTTGAAGTTAATACTATCTAGTTGTACTTATCAGCTGCTCTGTAATGCTAACGAAAACAAGCAACCACCACTATCATACTGCAGCATAGCAGGTCAACAACGGCACGTCCCGGACTAAGCAGAAGTGTGGTAAGATGCGTAAAGATTTCAAACTCTCTAGATGCCAAAGATGCACATTGTATAAAAATAGCCCATGTTCCCCCCCCCCCCGCCCATGTGAATATCTGTCTTGATTTCTATACAACTGGTGAGGTTTTTGGTGGTAGTGGTGGTACAATTGGTTTTAGACTTGTATCTTCTAGACATTGTCTCATACTGTGGCCTTGACTGGCCTCAAATTTGAGACAGTCTTTGTTCAGCGGCCTCTCAAGTGCTGGGATTACAAGCACAAGCCACCGGATATAGGCTGAGTCTGGCTAAACAGTCTGCTCCTGACCTCTTTAGCAGTTACACTAGGATTTGAACCCACGGCCTCACACACACACTGGGCACACACTGCACCACTGAGGTTTATCCCACTTAAAACCATCACAGACAGCATTTATTGATTGCAAGCATGCATCAGAAACCGAGACATAAAATGCAATCACAATCACTGAACACACCAAGGAGATAAAGCTGTCGATGCTAGGCTTGAGTGAGAAGGACCTACATTTAAATTGACTAGATGAGTGTCGGGGCAAATGAACGTATCAGCTGCCACTGGCAAGAATCTGAGGGCTGCACTAATGCCTCTGCTTTATGTGAAACCAATCACTCCTGACTTGTCCTTTTTTTTTTTTTTTTTTTTTTTTTAAATCTCTTTTGATGCTGAAAACTCTACATTGAGTTTACAGCTGAGCACTTTCAGGTCCAGATTTCCATATATATTTTATACACTTACGGGCAACTGTTTCCCTTTTCCTTTTGCTCTTTTTTTTAAACTCAGGAATTTGAGGTGTTTTTTTTTTTTTTTTTTTTTTTTTTTTTTTTTTTTCTTTTTTTTTTTTTTTTTTTTTTTTTTTTTTTCATGCTTGTTAGATTCTTCTCTCTATGTGCACCCTGGACACTATCCTGATACTGATTTAATTTGTGCAGTCAGCCCCCTTTAAATGAGCATTGCTTGTGAAGGAGTGCTCATCTTTTCACACGCAGGAAAACAATGCATGAATTTGTACAACCAACACTTAACGAGTATACTTAACACCCGAGCTTCTATACATTTGCTCTTTATTTACATTTTCATCAATTTTGACTCCCATCAACCCTGTATGAAAATCCCCAGCGCCCTGCAGCTTTGCCCACAGAATATTCCACACGAAGGGGCTTTGCTCATGCCGTCTGCCAGTGCGTGGCTTCTCTCGTTTTGAATGAAGCTGAACACCTCTTTACATGTGGAAGAGCCAATTCTGCATTTCTTTGACTTGTGTTCTAGTAGAACTTGACCGAATTTCCCTCAGTTATCTTCTTAATTACTAGGAAATGGGACACATTATGGAGATTATTTCCCTACTCATGAAACAAATTACAATTTTTCATTTATATTTGCTCCAGTTCAGAGTTTAGCCTGCAGTTCATTATGAGATATGGGTGTCGGCACACTGACCCATCTAATATAGTACGCCTTTCCATTCTTAAGGCTTCTTTCATATAACCTTTAATACAAACAAAACAAATTACTTCATGAAACGTACTTTAATTTCGAGTTTCCCTACTGTTGAATTGTTGTATTGTTTAGGAACTGTCACTCAACTGCTTATCTGAAGTTTATGGGTACAAAACCTTACCATTTATAACATATTTTTAAACCACTACTTTTCAACTTTTTATGACTATTTCCATTCTAACTGCTTTAACAATTTCCTCCAAAGTAGCATATTTAAAGAAAGTGAAGAACAACGCGCACAGCATTGGACTTGTTTCCGGGGTTATTGAGCATGCCTGTGTGTTCTCCCATAAATCACTGCAGCCTTCGGATCGACTGTAAATACGTTTTATTACAACAGAAAAGTCTCCCTTTATCCTTATTTACTGAACACAGAGAACTTCTGTTAGGTTATTTTGTGTGCTTGTGAATACAATTATGATTTCCCCCCTTTTCATACAACAAATTGTTAGCCGACTTCCAAACTGAGCCATACCCATGTTGCTAAAATAAACCTCACCTGTCAATAGTTAGTTGTTACCTGGGGAGGCTTGGGGGCAGGGTACTGAGTCTTCTTTGGCACTGGTATAAACTAGTTGATGATGCTCATGGTTAGATACAGGGACAGACAGATTGAGTCTTGCTCCACGGGGAATCTCATGAGAGTAGCATCTCTAAAGCTTCTGTTTTCTGTTTGTTCTCTATTTAACAATATATTAACTCAACTCGGGACTACCGAACACCTACTATGTCCAGCAGATTGGAAGCTGTGAACTATGAAACGCTTGGAGACTTATAGACACTTTTGATAATATAAACAATAAAAAATACATTTTTATTGCAAAGCAATACAGACATGCATGTCTGTGTGTCTAAATACTCTTCAGAATATTCACGACAGTAGCTTCCAAGAACACTACTACTACACAAAGTTTATGTTCCACTTCATCCCATGTTGTTTTACTAAAGTGCTGACTCCTCTTGACTGTATTGATTTTCCAACTAATAACAAATTATAATCTTCTGTTATAGAAATATTGTCATACTAGCTGAAGACAAAGATCTAAGAGCAAGACAGGCTACTTCACGCCACTTCACCTCCTTCCTCCACTCTGCCTCTCTCTCCTTGGTTTTTTAAGGCAGAATTCCACTATGTATACCAAGAAGACCTCACACTCTGGACCCCACTGCCTCAGCTTCAAGTGCTGGGCTTATAAGCTTGAGTCATCATGCCTGGATAGCTCTGCCTGATGGCCTTTAACTGTACCTCAGTTTTTGATTTATAGGATGAAGGCAAGCTGAGGGGTGTGACAACCACATGAAATTCCATCACAAAGATCATAAATTGGAGGCCAGCATGGTCTACATAATGAAACCCTGTCTAATAAATGGAATAAAACTGGAGTGGATATGGTCCAGGTACACTGAATACATATATGAAATTGTCATAGAACAAACATATTCATATATAAGTATATATACACACATATATGCATACATACATACAGACAGACAGACAGACAGACAGACAGAGGCAATACTAGCATGTACCTCATAGATTTTTATGTGATGTAATACAAACAAAATGTGTTAAAAAATATATTTTCCAGCACTCGGGGAGGCAGAAGCAGACAAATCTCTCTGAGTTTGAGGCCAGCCTGGTCTACAAAGAAAGTCTAGAACAGCCAAGGCTACACAAAGAAATCCTGTCTCAAAAATCCAGTGTGTGTGTGTGTGTGTGTGTTGATAAAATAATTTATTAGATTGATTTTTAAAAATCCCTGTTTCTTCCATTGCTACTTGGAAATGAACATCTCACAAATATAAATTCTGAAAGAAACAAATCATTAAAAACAAATTATTTATAACCTAATAAGAGTAATTGCAAGCATGCCCATAAGATCTAAAGATCTGTCTTAAGCCAAGGCCCAGGCTATGCCTTCCCAGGAATAAATATTCGCTGGATTAAATAAACAGCAAGTCTTCCTCTTTCCCCCTTTACACACAAGCACACTCAGTTTATCTTAAGGCTGTCATGAAAACCACTCAACACACTAAGAAATTACATTTTACCAGTTCATTCTTAAGACACCACACAGATTTTAACTCCACGGTGGGCTTGTTATCTACTCCGCAGTAGTGAACAAAGCTCTCTGCCACAGGAGAGCTAGCTTTATACTCCAGATTTCAAATCTGTAAACTTGGCAAAACAACTCTTGTCTGCTAGGCTTCCAGAACCTTGCTGTTCTTGGTCTGTCTTCTCCTACACCCTTCAACCTTTAATGTAGTGGTGGAAGAGACTGCGACTAACAACAGCATAAGAAACTGAGTACCCGTTTCCTGGAATCCATGAGCTCAGTGTCCCTCACCTGAACTGCCACTGAGGAAGTTGGTGACAATAAGTGAGCTGGTCAACAACCCTTCAAGGAGGTAGAAGTATGCTTTACGTCTCCAAATTTACAAGCTAACAGAATACCTGGAGAATTCAAGGGGAAAGAGGAGAGACAAGCGCATGGTGGAGTGTGTACAGGTGTACCAGGACGTAGTCATCAACCCCTCACTAGAGAAAAAGGAGGGTTTTCTTTTCCGTGTCTACACACACTACCCTACCCAAGCATACACCTGGCCCAGCTTCAGCGAGGACATCTCCAGAGCTGTGCCGAAATGGTGGGGGCAGGTTCCTAATCTGTATAGTATCTAAGGATATGGAAACTTCAAATCTGGCCTGGAGAAAGGCTAGTCCTTTCACTTCCAATATCCCAAGCTCTATCCTAAAGTGAAATTTAGCGACGACAAGAATCAGCTTTATTAGGCATAATTTCACTGTGATATCTCCTTGCTGGCATTTATCCATTAAGTATATATCAAACAGTATTGATATGTAAGCTGCCTTTGGCAAATATGCTTACTAGTTTAATTCTAGGCACAAGCTCGAGAAGAAACCTTTAATAATGCAAAGGTCTATTTCTATAAAAATTAAGTCATATGCAAAGTTAATTTACTTTGGAAGTGAGAAGTCTGATTTTTCCTTCTTTCTTTAAAAAAAAAAAAAACATAACACATCTACTGAAATTGAGCAAATTTATTTCCCACTTAGTAGGAGAGTTCGGGTGAAAGGAGGGGTTTCTTAGATCTATCATGTACCTAAACCTGACTGGGATTATATGCACTGAGCAAAGAAAGGCAAAGGTGCGCAAGTTTGACAGAAATAAAAGTAAATGGGCCTAAGACATCTGGGTGAGCTGTGCTCTCTGCCCTTGGGCGGCTTCAGGAATCTCTCCAACATCCAACTCCAAATCTCAGACTCTAAATACCAGCAAAACGAAAGTCTCCGATGTGTTGTCAGCATTTCCTGTTTCCAAACGAGGGCTTCTTGGAAGAGAAAGGTGCCTTCTGAGAGACATTTACCCTTCCCCTATAGCAGTGGCTCCCGTTTCCTAAAGTCGCAAGCCTTTCATACAGCTCTGCATGCTGTGGTGATCCCCCAACCATAAAATTATTTTTGTTGCTACTTCATAACTGTAATTTTGCTACTGTTATGAATCATAATGCAAATATCTGATATACAATACATCTGCTAGGCAACCCCCCCTATAGGGGTTGTGACCTACAGGTTGAGATTCACTGCTCTAACATAAAGCCAGGGGAAAAAAAGAAGGAACACTGGCATGTTTTAGACATCGGGGGATTTTGTTTAGTTATTTTTAACATATACCCTGACAGTTTTCATTTAATGGAATCTAAATACAAAGTGTTACACTATAAGCATAGCTTGAATTAAATAGTGTATTAAGACAAACCAGCCTCCCCACTGGGGTCCTCACTTAGGTGGAGCACTCATTCACTGTTGGACAGACCTGAGAAATGTAAGAGTAATCATATCCGTTGATATGTCTGTTTCTGTTTGCTCTGGAAGACATTGTATGAATCAAATGCCTTCCCAAAAGTAAACTGCGGAAGAGAATGTGAAACTCAGGTTGTCAGGTAAGAAATTCTCCCTAAAGTCTCACTGAAAAAAAAATGCAAAAGCTCTCTGTAATATCCTGATTCAGTACAACTGGTCAACCCATGGGCCCATTAACAAACATGCCAGAGAAAGAGTTCCAAAATTAATGCAAATCCATGGCAAGTCTTAAAAGTTGCAAAAGAGCAGTTTAGCATCTGGCTGGATGAAGACAAAAATCACAGCTGAGTTCAGGAGCATGGCAACTATGGAACAGCTGGGTAATCACACACAGCTAAGCCGTGTTTCGTGTTGCTATATAGGCCTTCACCTAATTTCACTCAGACCCTTCAGTCAGTTCAGTGGAGTTGTAGCCAGAGCATTGGTGTAAGAAATAAAACTTAGATATTTTGATGCCGTAAATATAAAATGGTCTTAATTTGGATAGGGCTGTTCGTGGTGACCAGAGGGGAAAATGCAACCCTTTGAATCCTCCTGGATAGGCTGAACTTAGAATGTTATTGGCTTAAAATAATGAAAGATTTGAACGTCAAGTGGGATATTTCCATTCGTTGTCTGCCACCCTGGGAAAATGCCTGCTTTCGTAGTGAGGTCTCTCCAAAAGATAGCCTTAATCAGCCCAAGTTCCTGACATAATGGAAGCTTCCCGGGCTAACCAGGCAGTCTGCCCATCAACTTGAGATCCACATATCTCCTGAATTATAATCAGAGACTAGTGTTCACACCCTGAAACTGATCCTTCACTCTAATCTCCTGCCTTAAAAATAAGTGAAGGGAAAAGGCGAAGGCACCATGACTCAAACCACGTGGGCCTCACAAAGCCTTCCCTTTTACTTCCATGGGTAATACATATTGCTAAGAGGCTATTTGACCATACAAACCAAAAGCCATCTAAAAATTATGACCAACAAGCCAGGCGTGGTGGCACACACTTTTAATCCCAGCAGTTAGGGAGGCAGAGGCAGGCAGATTGCTGTGAGCTCAAGGCCAGTCTGGTCTAGAAAGCAAGTCCAGGAAAGCCAAGGCTACACAGAGAATTCCTGTCCCCAAACAGAAAAACAAACAAAACAAAAACAGACAAACCATAGGGGAGGGGAGTAAGGGAAAAATAAGAGGGAGGGAGAGATGGGAGGATACAAGGGATAGATAACAATTGAGATGTAATATGAATAAATTAATAAAATATATTTTAAAAACAGACAAACAAAAACAACAACAAACAGAAAAACTTAAAAAAACAAAAAACAAAAAAACAACGAATGTCAGCAATGAAGAAAGTCAAAGTATTTTCATGGCAAACAAATACAGAAGTCTTATATAATACAAAAAAATCAAAACTATCAGTGATTGTCTGGGCCTCACTGGGTGTGCAGGGTCATGAGATCAGAGTTACTGTCTTCCGAGTTCACACAGCAGCATACACAGAACAGTATTGCTATCAACACATTAAATGTGAAACCTTCTTTTAGTCGCAGGAGCACAAAAGTTGTGTACCACTGGGTTGAATTATCACAAAACAGCAACATAAAATCTGTAGCTGCTTAAAACTACATTATAGACACGCTTAGCAACAGAAAAAGTGCGGACTGTCTAATGGTAAGAGAATTTAATCATGCCATGAATGGTTTCTATTTTTACCGCCTCCCATTCCTGTGTTTGCACGAGAATAAAATAAATAACCTAAATAGACATTCCTGGAGCAGTTGAGGAGATGATATGCAATGTGCTGAGGACTTGCCTGATACAGTAAATACTAGATGACAATTTTCACTCATCATTATGCAGGTCTCTCTCTATCCTAGGCTATCCTGAAGCTCGCTACATGACAAAGGCTGGCATTGAACTTGAAGCTATTATCTTGCTTCAGCTTTCCTAGTGACACTTTTCTCACACACACACACACACCACATACCATACCTTAACTAACATACCTTTATCTTACTAAAACGCTTACAATAAAGTCTATATCACTAATATCTAATTTAGAGGCCAGTGGGATGGCTCAGTGTGGAAAAGCACATGGCACACAATTCCTGATGGCCAGAATTTGATCTGCAGAGCCCATGTACAAAGTCAGATGGGCTGGCATGCATGCATCTGTACTCCCAGCACTCCTGGGATGAGATGGGAGGCAGAACAGAACCATCAACGCATAGGTCTAATGCTCATGAGACAGGTAGCCTGATGTACTATAGCACATCAGAGACAAGAGAGGCCCTCTCTCAACAAGGTGGAAGAGGAGAATTGATTCCTGATAGTTGCCGCTGACCACACATGCAAACAGTGGCATACACACATCATACACACACACACACACACACACACACACACACACACACACACACACACATGCACACAAATGAAACAAAGTTAAATTAAAAATGTTGTTCATTTTAAAATTCCCATTTTTATGTCCAAAAATCACAGTTCAAGAAAATCAACCCATGTTGATTAACCCCTCATGTAATTCATATTTTTTGCTCAATAGCCTTTAAATTAAAAAAATCCCAAAAGAAAAATGGCTCAAAATCAAAAGGATATCTGGAGAAGGAATAATCGTTAAAATTGTAAGCATCTTGGTAATCTGTGCTTTAGTATGAAGTAAAATAATTTCATGGACAAGCTAAGCCCTAGTGAAGGAGTAGATAAGCAATTGCTACAACATTGCACCCACAACCCAGTGAGACCTCATAGTTGCTTCTGTTCCTGCATTTACCAAACAACCGCCTCCAACATTTGCTGCAACACTTACTGTGTGACACAACAGTGTGTCCCAAACTCTGCTACCATTTTTAGTGCATAATGTCAATCAATCCTCCCAAAAGCCCCAAGAGGAACTTTTCACACTCCGTAGGACAACTTGTCAAGATCATACAGTTGGTAAGTGTCCATATTTGAGGGGAGTATATGACGATAGTTTCTAGTCACTAATTCCTGACAACTTACTAAGGAACATGGGGTGTGGTAGAGTTTGGAGCTGCTGCTGTGGTTGGCTTTGATTTAAACCAAGAGTTAATATAGGAAGTGTGGCCCTAGTGTGTCAATGACAAGACTGATGGAACCATGAAGAAATGGATCTGGTGGAGAGAAAAGATGTCATGGGGGGAGGGGGCATGAGTCTCTCAGAAGCTACTGAGGCAGTTCTCATGAAACCCTGCTTAGCTCTCCTGGGAAAATTTTAAAAGAGCAAGACTGACCCCTCCCTAGTCTCTGGCTTGCTATCTCACCAGGTGATCTCTCCCTGTGACTTTTCCTGCTTACACACCCACCTACCGTGATACTATCCACCATGGTACGTAAAGCCATCACCAGACCTGACATTAAGCCATGTGTCTGAACCTCCAAAACTGTGTGATAAACTCCTTTTCTTTATGTTACCCAGCCTCAGATATTTTATTATAGGACTACACAGGTATAACAGTGAACATTTCTGTTTGTTAGGGTCTCCAATAGTTATCCCCCACTTATTGTTGTTGTTGCTGTTGTTGTTGTTATTATTATTAATTATTATTATTATTGTCTTTGTCATAATTTAATTTATATCCATGAGGAAATTATATATCTCAATGGATAGTGGAGCATTTTGATATATGTATCCCTCAAACTATGTTTGTTTTTAATGGAGAAAAACATCAAAAATACATCATTTTACCTTTCTAAAATACACAGTGCCTTATTACATTCCAGGCACCCTACTACAACTCACTACCTAGAACAGGCTGTCCTCAAACTCACAAAGATCTGCCTGCCTCTGCCCGGAAGTGTGCTAAAAGATGTGCACAGCCACACCCAGCCTTGACCAGAATTCTAGCTATCTTCACCCTGTTCCCTACTTCTGAGTGTGAATGAAGAAAGACATACTTCTCAAGTTCCTTTAAAAAAAAATAGTGCTGACTTGTACAATTCTGTTATTTCTACCAATCAATTAATTACCACATAGAATGGGTAGCCATTCCATTGGTTATTTGGGGAATATAACCACTTACTTCTAGAATACTTCAAATGAAAAATCGCTCCTTCATAGTCTCTTTCTCTCCCCCCTCCCCCTCTCAATTAAAGAGAACCTGGCTTTTATTCTTTCCTTTTAGTCTAGTTTTACTAAGTCTATTTTATGTTACTAAAGCAGAATCTATGAGTCTGGGGAATCTAGCAAAAAGATGAAACACAGTTCTTGTAGTTTGGAGGAGAAGCCACACAGGAGCGTGGGGAGAGTCAACTCCAGCACAGTATGCTGGAGAACACCACATGTTCCAGGGCATCATGAGAGCGCAGATCTTCGTTTTCTTGTGTAGTCACTAAGCTCCTCATGGGCCCCCACCCTCATGAATTCACGTAAGCCCTCTTGTCTCTGAGAAAGCTCCACCTTCAAACATCATCAGTGCCTGAATTCAGGGATTAAAGTGCTAACGCAAAATCACTTAGGAGATGCCAGCAAACCATCTCCCAGTCTGTAACTCCTGTGGACTGGTGCACTGATGTGTAGCTGGTCTTCACTACTTTGTGGGTTCTTCTTTCCTCTACCCTTCTCCACCTCTTTCTTCTAGCCTTTCAACCCCCTACCACTAGATAGAGAGAAAAAGGGATAGAGAGGAAAGGAAAGAGATCCCCGAATAAAGGCAGAGGTCAGACAGGGGGTAGCATTACCATTAGATTAGACTACCTCCTGCTGAAGTGGCATAGAGTCCCTTGGGCCAGGTTTGAACTTTGCTTTCTTCTTGTTGTTCTTTCTTCTTTGGGCACAACTACTTAACAAACTGTAACCAACAACCCACCAACAACCCACCAACAACCCTGCTGAATGACCACCATCCACCACCTATCAGGGCTCCAGCATTTATAAACGCTCTGAATTTTTCCCAGAATTTCAAACGTCACACAATTGCAGAATATATCTGCAGCTGGCAAAAGCATGCCTCTGCTGGTGCACAAGCCGCACATCCCCCACAGCTGGGATTAAAACAAAAACATATTCTTAAAATATTTCTATAGTTTCTTAAAGAATCCAGATTCCAGAATTCTCACTACACTCACCACCATAACCAGGACAGAATGAAAACATGTTTGAATACAGCAGAATTCTAAATAAACTAAGCGGCAAGCTGTATTACATGAAGGACTACACTGTCCTCACATCTTCCATCAACCAGCTCATCCTGCCTTCTTGGGACAGGTACATAGGACAGCTGCAGGAAACCTTGACATTTCATCTCACAATATTTTGTTTTTTATTTTTAAGGATATTTAGGAGCTGTGGACGTGTGGAGGCTTATCAAAATAGCCACAATGCTCCTCTATGGAAGAATCATAACCATTGGCAATTACTTAATAAGCACACATCTTCAATAGTACAGAGGACTGAGCACTTCTTATCGTGGGCAGACAGGTGGGGGTGATCTCCTGACAGTGTCAACTACACATTTATTTAATAGTCAGTTATATTAAAGCAAAATAAAAAGCACTAACAAAACAAACTGAGAAAAGTGACTGTTAAGCTGATAACTAATTCAAATTCTTATTTCAGACCTCTCTTGCTTTATTTCTTGTTTTCTTTTAATTTCTGGTTTTTGCTTGTTTGTTTTTTTCACCAAACACTTACTTGCATGGGTCAAAAAGTAGCCAGGGACTCACCTTAGGATTCTTGAATCATTTGACACTTTTGTAACCTGAACTCAGATCTAGTACCGCCTTTGGACTGGGAAGAAATTAATCTTACTAATTGTATTCATTGCTTATTGCCATAAAACCCTTTTCAAGGCTTCTAGCATAATGTGTTACCTGAAATTTCTATTATTTGAGGTTTGCGTTTTTGGTTTTTTTGGGGGCTATGCTGTTGTTGTTTTTTGAGATAGGATTTCTTCTGTGTAGTCTTGGCTGTCCTACTCACTTTGTAGACCAGGCTGGACTCAAACTCACAGTGATCTGCCTACCTTGCCTCCTGAGTGCTGGGATTAAAGGTATGTGACACCATGCTTGACTTATTATTTGATATTTACTACTCTGGCTTAAGTTCTAAGTTCTAGGGACACCTCTATTGATAGGTGCACACACACACACACACACACACACACACACACACACACACACAGACACCCCACATATACACACATACCACTCACACATACATACCATCCACACCATACACACACACACCACACCACACCATACCACACATATCTCCCTCCCCTTCCTTTCTCTCTCTCTCTCTCTCTCTCTCGCGCACACACACACACACACACACACACACACACACACACACACACACAGTGATCTGTTGAGATATAACACCCTCTAAAATCCTCAGCCTGAGTTAGCTGTCTTGAATTGCCCAAAGACAAATAGCAAGGTAAGAAAGAGCGCCTAGGGCCCACAGACAGGTTTTAGTTGGACAAAGGACTGTGAAGTCTCATATCAGCAGTGTATAACCCCAAACTAAGAAGGCAGGGACCACCGGCCAGCAAAGAGCATACAAATATCACAGGGGATCTGGTTTTGTTATTGTCTGAAGACTCATTTTAAGCCAGATGTAGTGATGCAGGCCTTTAATGCCACCACTTCTGAGGGGAAAGCAGGTGGTGTCTGTGAGTTTGAGACCAGCCTGGTCTACAGAATGAGTTCCAGGACAGCTATAGTTAAATACTGAAAGCCTATCATGAAATAAATTAATTAATTTAATTTTTTAAAGGCTTATTTTATTATTATTCATGTATACAGTTTCTGTCTATGTATGCGTGCTACTTGTTTGCTCTCAGAGGTCAAAAGAGGGCACTGGATCCCCTCGATCAAGAGTTAGGGGTAGTTGTGAACACCTCAGTCCATGCGCTGGGAACACAACTCAGTCTTCTAGAAGAGCAGCAGGTGCTCTTAGCAGCTGAGCCATCTCTCTAGCCTGAGGGGAAGTGGGTTCACAAAGAACAGGACAAGAAGAATGGAATGTTAAGTCGGGTCCAGAGACAACTCATAGAATTTGTCCAAGCCAACCCCATCTCTATAACACATATAAACTTAGCTAGGGCATGGCTGGCACTGTAAAACCTCAGCCAGGGCAACCTGGCACAACCTTCCCTCTCTCTCTAAGTACTTGCCCCCCCACAGCCCCCTTTCCTTTCCTTTCTTTCTTTCTTTCTTTCTTTCTTTCTTTCTTTCTTTCTTTCTTTCTTTCTTTCTCTTCAATGAAGTAGGTCAGCTTGACAAAGGGCAAATGACTAAGCTGAAACACATTTCCCTAAGTCCAGCCAGAGGAAGTTTCACTAGAATGCGAAAGCCGTGAGCCAGCACAAACAGGACAGACGAAAGTGTGGGAGAGAAGAAACATGAGAAGGACAAAGAAGAAAAGGTGGAGCTCTGTTCTTCTGTTACAGATGACACATAGAAGGAAGTCCGTCAGATTCTGCTCATGAGTGCTCTACCCTACCTGGGGTAACCGCTGCAGCCACATCCATCTTGCCCTGCTCCAAGTCAGAAGAACAAACATGAAGGAAGCGCTTAGCACTGAGTGCGAGACTGACAGGGATTGTGATGTGGGCCCAGGGCTCACCAGCTTCTACGGCTCTCTACTGGCTATCCTCCTGGCCCAAGGGCAGATAAAATCAGATAAGATCTCACCTTCCCTGTGATCATAGAGCAGAAAAAAAATTCACAAATGAACAGGACAGCCTCGCACTTAGGAAGGTCTCCAGTGAAGGAAGGAGCGAGCGGCCTAACCTGGGAGGAAGAAGAAACCTTACCGATTTGATCTGAGTGAGGCAGTAGCTATTTGTTTGGAGAAAGGATTTGAAGATAGCTGAGCTATGAGCCTGGGTCTCACCCTTTTTTCCTTTTTTCTTTTCTTTTTCCCTCCCTCCCTTGTTAAGGAAGCCAACTCTTTCCTCAAATCATCCCTACCTCAGTTCCCTGGCCCAGGTCTTCCCCTTGTCATTTGTCCGTAAGACACTAGAGAAGACTGTACCCACTCCATCTGAGGTACACAGGCAGGAAGACAACAGGCCAGGGAGGAAGAAGAGTTTAGCATCTTCCCTGGAGGATCTCAAAGTCCAGCCCTGGAGGCAAAGCCATAAAACAGTAACGACACAACGTGACACATGCCAGCCATAATGCAGACTGGATGTGCTTGGTGCGGTGGGATAACAGGAGCGAACGACATTTCAAAGGCATATTGGGACCCTACAGGGATGAGAAATGGGGCAGAAATTCAAGGAAAGAAGAAGGTTTGAGTGACAATAAGGCAATACGAAGGAGCATATTATGTTCCGGGCATGGCAAGTGTCTGGCTGGAAGCACAGAATAGGGGGATTTCAGGAGCTAAAGATGAAAAGACAGGCTGGGTTGTTTAACAAGGAGCATAGAACAAAACACAAAGGATGTATCAGACTTCATGTCATAGGTAAAGGGAGTCATTAACGTTTTCAGGACGGGGATAGCAAACAGACTTTATTATAGAAAATGATGAAAAGATTATAGAAGGAAAATGGTAATTCTATGAATTTAACTAGAAGGCAGACACCCTCCAATTCTTGCTAAGCAGTCGGTGTGATCTTGTGCTTTAATTATATGGATATCATTTGCAAGCCATTATACCTGCCTGAATGTCTCAAACCCGCGCCTAAAATATTCAAATATTTAATTTTCTAATTTACCAGCTCATCCTGCAAAATTTCACTCTCCTTAAAGGAAGAATCTATACATCCCTTGGCTATACACAGTATTTTCTTTTCTTCTTCTTCTTTTTTTTTTTTTTTGGTTTAGTTATTGTTAAGCATTCAAAAGCACTTGCTAATTAACCTGCGTAGTCTTCACCCTGTAGGGCCTTTGTTCTAGATAGCGTCTCCTAAGCGTATTTCTAGCCTATCTGTTTTATTACATTTCCTCATACAAGTTCTAACCACGTTCCAGACTGCTGGAAAAACAGAAGGTCAGCCAGGTAAGTGTTTGTACAAGCGCACTTAAAATGCACAGCTCTCCTTTCTTTTTGGCTGCAGGTCACGGGGCTATGACTTCCTATCTTAGGCTGATCAGTACTTGGGTGCCATGATGACACCATCGGGTGTATTTCTTAAGTTTAGTAGAAATTCAATGTGGAAGTTAGAGTCCCCGAAACTGCAGCAGATCATATAGGGACATTCCTAGAATTCTACCAGCCTGGAGAGGTGCCTCAAAGTGAAGGTTCTGATTAGTTGTGGTATGTGACTTGTGTATTATGGGCCACATAATGTTTTTAAAGCTTCTATACAATCCAATAAAGAAAAAACAAATTTTAGCAGACCTTTCATAACCTCAGAACTGGCCTAAAATTTCCATAATTGCATTTGTTGTATAGAAACCTACTTAGACTAATACCTGTTGTCTTTCTCAGGAGTTGGCTTCTCAGCTTGGTTAAGGGTGCTCTAATCAGCTGTGGAAATCTAAACTGATTATTTCTGAAGTGTCAACAGATGTACAAGTGGCCCCCACCTCCGCCCCACTCTCACCCCTTGCTGAAACAGGAACATGTGTATATTTTGCATCAACAAGCTGAAGGGATATAACTTAGAAGGACAGAGAGAAAAAGAAACACCTCAGTCTCATCAAATTTAGTGGGAAAATATTACACACAATATTATTATAATGCCCCAAACAAAAGGACAAGAAAAGACACCCCCCTAAAAAAAAAGCAAAGCAGAGAAAAACAGGCAAAGGTGGGTACAAAAGGGAGGGTGGCAGTACAAGAAAAAAATAGCGAGGTTTTTTTT
The DNA here is from genome assembly GCF_903995435.1 of Acomys russatus. NCBI lineage: Eukaryota > Metazoa > Chordata > Mammalia > Rodentia > Muridae > Acomys > Acomys russatus. The sequence continues at coordinate 31,755,192 of NC_067148.1, read as the reverse complement.
TTTTTTTGCTTATTATTACAAAAAACTACACACTGATACATATTTATATTTAAATTACTTTTTTCATACCAAAGTCGAATAAGCCCCTACATCAAGCTCTAAGGGCATAGTTCAGTCACATTTTACCATCGGCTGCTGCAAAGCCTGGGCATGCTGCAGTAGTCAGTTTCTTTCCCATTCCCCACATAGAACACTGTTCCATAAAGTTCCTCAAACCCGCCAGCCTGATGATCTATCTAGTCTGGAGCCTGGACGGTTCTGATTCAGAATACGTGGGGTGAGGTTTAGGAACCTTTACTTTAAAAAGCCACCGTAGGGGATCCTTATGAGCAAGCAAGACTGGCTAACAGGGCTTCGTGACGTAAGTATTTTTGAACAGTTTGGCTGTGAGGGTAATTCCTTCCCCCACATTCTATCATTTCTTCGTGGTGGGAAGCCTCTGGGATGTCATTTGACCTTACACACGAATCCTTAACACAGCTGCAGTGTGATAATTCAAGGGGCTAACAGAAGTCTTCCATGGGCTTCTAATCATTTCCCAACCAGGAAATCTCCAGAGAAGATAATTTGCTCAACTGAAGCCAAAACAGACCTGACAAAATTTAGCCTGGCTACTCAAAGGAGACTCCAACCCTGACTCGGGCTAGTTTTGCTACTGGTGACTTGGAAGATATCTCTGCAGTGAGGGCCAGCTCCTCCCAAAATGTTCACACGGACCAGCTAATCTCCCTGGTAACAGGGAGTGAGTCACCATCCTAACAATCAGGTTGCTAAGGTGAGCACATCAAGATATATGTTTCCCAGCACAACTCCATATCGAATTACGACAGTAAATCCAATAAGGGATCCGTAAAACTGCCACTCAGGCAAGAGAGAAAGACAGAGAGTGGGGAGCCAATGCCGACACCGCTGATATCCTCAGAGGAACAGGGCCAAGGACTAGAAGCACTTTTGGAAATTTGGTATTTTCATTTTTTTCTTTTCACCTGGGAATTTACAGTAAAAAAAACGACAGCTGGAAAAACTGTGGTCGATTTCCACATTCTACACTGAAGGAAACCCTCAAAGAGGATTCCATGAGGTTTGCAACACGTCTCTATCTCTCTCCCTTCACTTTTTTTTTTTTTTTTTTTTTTTTTGGTGGGGGAGGACAGGGGTTGCCTTTTAATATTAACGTGCTATTGTTCCTCAGATGAAATTAAGACAGTCTTTAAATCACAAAGGTCAAAATAAAAACCTGCAAAAACACCAGGCGTGGTGGCGCACACCTTTAATCCCATCACCCAGGGAGTCAGAGGCAGGTGGATTGTTTTGAGTTCTGGGCCAGCCTGGTCTTCAAATTGAGTCCAGGACAGCCAAGGCTATACAGAGAAACCCTGTCTTGGAAAAAACAAACAAACAAACAAACAAACAAACAAAATAAAACAAACAAAAACTGTCAAAAAAAATCTACAAAAAACCTGGTCCACAATCACTAACACGGGGGGGGGGGGGGAGTTTTTAAACTCCTCTTAGATAATTAGAAGGAAAATGCGTAGTGGCATTCTGGGAGGCAGAGGAGGGCTGGACATAAGGAAGGGCTTTCTAGGAATCACAGCTGATAATAAAGTGACAGTCTTCACTCACCAGCACTGGAAGCAGTGAGGTAAAACTGTAGGGCCCACTTGCCACGCATGCTGTCACGGATATTCTTGTTTTGTTTAGGAAGTTGTTCTAAATGACCTTTGGAGTCATGTCCAAGTGTTTGATTCAAGGGTTATTTTCAACAAAGAGATATCTCTCTCTCTCTCTCTCACACACACACACACACACACACACACACACACACACACAAACACACACACACATATCCAGAAGAGATGGTAGAAGTCTGATATTTCAAAATGCTACTTTTCAGGCACAGAGCAAAAGGGCATCAATCACGCACAGGATTTTCCTACATTAGGATTTGCTTCGTGTTAAAGAGCAAACTCCTGCCTGTAAACATGTTCCTTAACAGTTTGACAAACATCTTTTCCTTGGGACAGGCTCAGAGGAAGAACAAATGCTACCACACACTTCCATGCATAATTGCTCATGTAAAACCATGTCACAGGATGAACTCTCTCTCCTCTCCACCAGACATAAGGTTCCCACGTGAGGAAGGCATTTCCTGAATGATCGCGTTGAGGACAAGGGCTGGAGTTCCTTTTTTCTCTGTGATAGGCTTTAGCCTGCGAGTGTCCAGACAACTCAACAAATATCAATGCAGCGATGCAGCTGCCCAGCAGCTTTGAGACAGTTCCAAAGAAATCAAGTCCATCGCCCCATGTCTCCTACATACGGTGTCACTCCTCCCCCAAACTATTTTCTCTTTTTCTGGTTCTTAACAGTATTTTAGATTATAATTTCTCCTGGACAATGAGGCAGAAGATCTGTCTGGAGCAAAAATTAAACAGACTTTCCCCCAACAAACATAAAAGGATGTTTAGGTACATAATTTTAAAACCATTAAAAATAGAGACATATCATTTTCTCTCAAGTAGATACACCAAAACTAAGAAGACATACCATTGTCAAAATGGAAGAGGAAAAAAAAAAAAAAAACCCAGAACCTCACACAGTGTGAGTGGTGATGCACACTAGAAATATTTTCAAAAGACAATTTGGCATGCTTTACCTACCAAAATGATCATTGCAAGACTTCCAGGCAGAGTAAATCTTCCTGAAAGTACTGAACTCTGTTGCCCTATGGCACACAGGACATCTGTTGACATGGAAGGATACAGATATCCCCGTGAACGCTAGAGACAATCTAGATGTTCATCAGTGAAAATGAGATAAGTAGCAAATAGAACTAGGGGTGAGGGACATCACTGCACACCTTCAGTGTAGAGCAGATGTGCGAAAGCAAGAAAAAAGGGAAAATATGAAAAATTCAAAATGAAAAACATCACGCCATGGGTCAGTACACAAGTACACACCCCATAATCCTGTTAGCATTTTCATTAGGAAAGGGAGGCTATATGTAGACACTTTCATGTGCCAGTACACACTGAAAGATATCAATGGATACTTAAGCATTTACTTCATTCTCCACCATTTTAACTGAATATTATGTGCTTACAACAATTTGATTTATAACCTCTACTCAGATGGCTTGCTCTTGAGCCTCAGACTCTGTGGAATGTTGTAATATCCTGTAGGATGAAGCTCAGCACACCTTATCATGTCCAGCACTATTACACATTAACCCTGCAAGGCTACCAAGCAGCCGCCTTTCTGCCCATTCCATTTCTTCGCATCTCTTTTGCTTCTTGTTCAAATATAAGCTCTTTTGAGAGTACAGTCAGTTGTTCCTGTAACATCCAACGTAGTGCTTATAAGTGCTTATGACTAAGTGGCTTATAACAAACTATCTTACATTTGTTTGTTGTGAGATCATAGCTTTAAGGTTAGAATTTAGTTTAAAAAGCATGCATCTTCAACTTCCCTGACCATGCGCATGTGGCAATAAATGACTTCCAGGTTAGATACAATGATTTAATTAAAGCATATAAGTGCTATTTCCAATACTAAACAACAATGCAACACTGCAGCAAAAAAGACAGGACTGCTTACAAGAGTTCAAAAGAACTCTTCTAAAAGGTTGGGGAAAACACACAAATTTTAAGCAAATATACCATATGAGGACATTTGGTTGAAGGAGGAGAGAGTGTTATGGCCTGGGGTAATGGCTCAGTGGCAAAATGGCTGCTCATAAGCATGAGGACCTGACCAGGTTCCTAGCTAGACGCAGAGCCATGCGCCTGTAATCCCAGCTCTGAGAGGTGGACAGGGGCAGCACTGGGGCTCGCTGGACAGCCAGCCTGGAGCAATGAGTGAGCTCCAGGTTCCCCAAGAGACTGTCTCAGATAGTAAAGAGAAGGGAAGGTACCTGATGTCACACTCTGACATGCACGAGTGCATGAATGCATGTGTGCACACATGAACACAGGCACATACCACACAAAAATAGGGATAAAGACAAATGTGCATATATATGTACTTCTCAGTATCAACTATGGTGTCACACACACACACACACACACACACACACATGTCCCAAGCACAACAAAAACATCAGGTTCAGCTTCTGGCACACATTTTTAACACTGAATAGGAACCACACATCAGAATGGACTGATTATTGATTTCTTAATGGATTACTGCTGCACAAATTTACACTCACCAAAAACCCATCAATCTGTGGGTAATAATTATAAACCTATCACAGTACATAGAGCATTTTGACTGAATTGAAACTTACTGCTCTATGCCGGGAAATGACCAATTTTCTATTTCTCTGGTTCCAACCACAGCACAGAATGGTGAACAGCTACTTACTTCGGCTGCTATTACAGGACACTGTAAGAGCCACCACACCTATCTTCTGTAAATCGCTATTAGAGAGGTGAACAACCAAGTCCTTGTGGACTTTTTCTTTTAATTCATTAGCCATGAAAACTGTAAATAAAACAGGTAGAAGACAGTTGGGTTTTACTAATTATCAGAGGCCTTTTATTACTGGCAGGCTGTGGAGATGGGGTCAATGAGACATTGCCAAGAGTTAGGCTTCTCACACAGTGTCACGCCTCTCTCTAGATCTGCACCAGAAACTTTGTAACAAACATGATACTACAAAGGTAGGTGTCTGATTAAACCCTAAATTCTTCTTGCTAACTATCATTTTTATTAAATACCCAGTGGGACACCATTACAATTAAGATTCTTTCCAGAAGAAAATCCCAGTATGTCAGCTCCACCTACCATTTCTTAATCACTTGTTAACGACATGAAAAGGTACTAATCAATTAATGTTTTAATATTTATATTCCAGCTGTGGGATTTAGGCAATACCACCTCCTTCCAGATAGTTAATACCATTCTGAATACTTTATTTGATCTACGATGGGCAATAGTCATATAATGAGAGTAGATAATCCAGCCCAAATACCATAGTTTAGAATCTATAGTATAACCTGTCTTCACGTGCTAATCAAAATTTTGAGTTACATTCAATTTTCCAAAACGCAGTGGAATTTTTTCATAGAATTTTAAGTGTATTTCCAAACATCCTAGGAACTAAAGAAATGAGATTTGGTTGTTGTTATAAAGCATTTACTTTCCTAAGTACTGAGACCATTAAATTACAATGATAATCAGCCATAATAATTAAAATACTATTAAGTATAATACAAAATCAAATAGAAATGCTAAGTAAAGTTACCATTGTAAAATTAGCAAAATAGGTTTGTTTAAAAAAAACAGATTTGTGAGAGTGAAATTCAGAGAGATTAAACTTGTTTTGTTTGTTTACTTGTTTCTTAAGAGATATGAATATTCTAAATGTTATAGCAATCTATTCAGAAAAATTAACATATTCTTTGTGGTCTGCTGTGTTCCAGAGCATAAAGGTATCCATGCATTCTGTTATACATTAAGCAAATACACAGATAAAATGGGGGTAGGAGAAAGCAACATCCTGTTAAAGCCATGAGGCAAGGCATTTTGTCACTGTCCTGTCTACCATGTGATCTTGGTCCTGTGTACAGACTTCTACAGTAAAGGCTTTGGAGTGGATATCATAGTATAAATACCATGCTTGTTTTTACAGAGAATTCATTTTACTACAGAAACAAGATAGCAGGCCAACTAATCCATGGGTTTATGTTTACTGTGCACTATGTTCCTGGCTGTATTGTCGGTATTAAGGTTACCTCTGTGAGCAAGATTGATAATGTTCCTCAAGGATGTACTGGGAGAAAAACATGTAGATCAATTATTTCAGACAGTGTTAAGGCAATAAAGTTGGGAAATATTAACAAATGTCTAGGAAGGACTTACGTAACTACTGAGCTTCAATGAATAGGCAGCCAATGACATGAGTTAAGAGAAGAAGGACATCTTCAAGATGTAGGAAGAGTGATGAGAGGGGGAATGAACGTATCTTGTCAAGAAAAACAAGGCAGGAAAGAACAAATGTGAAGGGGGCCTTACATACTTTGAAAACTGATTTTCATTTATTCCGTTTCAACGGGAAAATTTGAAAATTTTTATAGCAGTGAGTTATACTGATTCTGGCTTAGAAAGTCCAGGTCTATGGACTGTATAGATTATTGGCAATATGTAAGGCAGAGTAAGTCAGGGAACCAGTTATAAACTGCCATGGCATTTTTGGCTTAAATAAGTGCAGACTGAAGTGATAGGATAGGTGTGGTAAGACCAGCCCATTCAGGAGCTACTTGAGAATCACTAGGTGACAAAGGACCGGAAGACTGAAGGAAACAATGGTACTAGAGACGGCTATGTCAAATCCATCCAGAGTCTCTACAGAAGTCATGAGAGAAGAGGACCTGCTGAAGGAGACTGACCGGCTGCCCGAAGACGAAGCTGGGCAGCAGATTCTCTATTCCACTCAGTACAAGAAAGACCTCTAGGGGGACGGCTTCGCCCATTTCCTTCCCTTAGAGAAGACGACACATCTCACACTACGACCAAAAGCTTGTCGTTGCTGATGCTAACTCGCTGGGTCACCTCCTTTATCACAACAGACAACAATCCAGAACATGAGAACACAGCAGAAAAAGGAGCTCAGAAACCAGTGTCCACAGCTAACCTCAGGCCCTCACAGACAGCAATTAAGTGAATCGGTCGCACTCAAAGCATGAAGGCTTTTAAAGCAAAAAGTTCGTTGCAATGAAATGATAAATGCAATTAATAGCAAGGGGATCCAGAGTTGTGACCATTCAGATATTTGGTTCTGAAAATACATTAAAAACTCAAACATCCCTAAACTTAACAATGAAAAGAAAGCAGGTTGGGCATGCTGAACTATCCCATCATCCTTAGGGGCCACCTAGTTGCTTGTTTTTGTGTTTAGAAAAGAATTTTTTTTTTAAATTGAATTTCTTGTTGGATAATTGTTTACAATTATATAAATAGATCTTATTTACTTTCTTCCATACTCTTATCTCCTTCCTGCCCCTACCACCCTCCCATTCAGACCTGTCCCTTTCCCACCTTCATGATTTTTGGTTTTGTTTTATGACCTGTTTTGTTTAACCATAACTATCTAAGATCTATCTAACCATTTTACTGGTGTTTATAATGACCCAAAGCATTCACAAAATAAAGAAAAAAAAAACAGGCAGACAACTCACATTGATTAGAGCAAAAGGTTCTTTTCAACCTATAAATGCACAGGACCTATTATCATTAAATGGCTACTCCGGACTTACAAACTCAAGCTGGCACCTTCAGCTAGGATCACACATGCCACTCTCCTATGTAATGTTCTCAGTTAAATAGTAAAGTCTTATTTCACAGATCTTTGTGCCAACCAAATTACATTTTATGAGCTTGCAAATGGTATACAATTTTGTTGTAACATTAAAAAAAAAAAAAAAAAACAGCGCTGGATAGAAAAGATTCAGTGTTAAGAAAGTGGCCTGCAGCAGGGAGATGCCTGGGAGGTAGAGATGCTTCCCACCAAGGCTGAAGACCTGAGCTCCTGCTGAGACCCACAGGGGGGCAGGAAAGAAAGGAAACCCAGTCCTGAACATTGTCTGGTGACTGACTGCCTCATCCCTCCATGTTTGTGCATGCCTGCACATGTGTCTTATGCACATGCACACACACTACATGAGCAGAATGCGAAGATGCCCTGACAAAAGACAATGAAGCAATGTGGCATTCTCTAAATTAGTAAGCATACCTTTCAGCTTTAGGGATCTTGACAGACTGGATAATGGTTTCTCATCCACAAACCGCTTGGACACTGTTTAGGTACACTTAAACAATATCTCAGAAAAAGATCAAACTGAGAGGGAAACCTCATGTAAAGGCTGCGTCTCTCACCCCATGTACTATTATGATAATGACATTATGGACAGATGTGATAATTACCGCAATTGCCAGAGGAAAATTGAGGTCTGGCCTCATGCTTCAGCATAAACAGAGCTGTCCAACGGTTTCAAAGAAGAGCCGTTTTGACTCATAAGTTTCTCAGTAATCTTTCACTTCTGAAGTCTCGATGAAAGTCAACTAAGAGCAATAGCATTACACGCCATTTTCAAGTGTCTACTGAGGGACCAATTTATGGTTGAAAAATTTGGATCAGAGAGATTAGAAACACTATTGGAAAGAAGGTGGATACCCATGACTTTAGAACTCTAAGCATTTCTGCCTCTCAACTCAGGCTTCTTACCCATAAGTAACAAAATTGTCTGGGGTGCAAATTTCTAGCCCCTGTAGTTAGGGTTTGCGCATCCCATCCCCGTATCCTCCCAATGCTCCTGGAGTCATCTCTAAAGACTAGCGATACTGCTGGGAAGTTTCCAAGCACCCTGAGCATTTACTACTATTGAGTATTCTGCTTGGATGGGTGTGTAGAAAACAGTTAGCTACAGGCTAAGCTGGAGCTTACTCAGCATCGATTTGAAGGCTGGGTGGTGATGTGATGTCTGGTATCCTCAACAGAGAATATTACGGAAATGACCAAACCAGTGGGTCACTAATCGTGTGGCATCTAGACTAACTGGGATTGGTGTTTAAGTCACTCAGCCAATCCACACAGATTAACTTGCAATGTGGCCCAAAAGTCCACAGACAGTTTTCTTAATGGGGAGGCCACAGTGGACACCGTGTTAGCCAGCTTTTGTGCAAATAAGGAACTCTCAGTTTTTACAGTGGATTCTTGAAATGCATTAGACACTGTAGGCAAAGCATTCTACGGTTTCTTTATGGATCCCTACCACAAGAAAAGACGGGCATCAGCTTGTCCTAATGTACAAGCTAGTAAGTAAAGACAATACGCTGCACACCCCACGTGCTAGGCTCAGCTCCAACACCCAACCCTGTCTTCTGCCCTCCGGTTCCACAAATTAGACACAAATGGTCATTTTCCCTGCCCACAAGCAGTTTCCAGTCCTACAGGGGAGATAAGCAGAGCCACAGTCACCAAGTAATGGCAGAAAAGATAAGAGACAAACTCTTCCCAACAGAGAAGACATGGCTAAATAAAAGGGGAGGTAATAGCTATGGATCATATGTACACCTAGGGAAGTTTGACCAAAGGCCAGTTAATGTCTGTACATGAAAAATAAAATATCTCTTTACATATATCCTGCTATGAAATCTGTGGCAAAGACATTTGGTCTTTTCCTTGATTCTTCAGAAGATAAGCGAGAAACCAGAATGGATCTGTCTGACACAAAGTTCTGTGACATGAGCCAGGGAGATGAGTTATGGGAAGAGCCACACAGGAAGATTACTGTGGAGATTCGGGAAACTTCAGAGCCCACCTCAGGAGTTCACTCACTGGTTAATCTTAGTATGCAAGCAAGCAAGTTCACACTAAAGAAGAAGAAAATAAGAAGGAAAAAGTCACTCTGGACAAGGCTAAGTAGGAAGGTCTGTAAGTCTTGTAGCTCTGCCCTGTCCCTAAACAGAACTTCTGAGTCACCATCCCTAAAAGAAATGCATTACTACGGCCTCATAATTACCACTTGAATTATTCTCCACACAGCCATCACAGGTTTTTTTTTGTGTGATTTGCTTTAATTAGGTAATTTTGTTTTCATTGCTTCGGTAATTGATTTGGATACAACATTAATAACTGCTTTCTATCTGGGTACACGTTTAGTTTCAAATAATATTGTGAGTATGTTTACCTGAAAACACTCATACATATGAAAAGCAAAGCATCTAGTGAGAGATGCGGGTTTCTTGTTAAATTCTTAAGATAATGATTTAGACAACTTAAAAAAAAATGATGTCCATGAAAAGCAAAGAGCAAAATCTTTCCCTCCTTAGAAGTTCCTGTAATAAGACAATAATATATATTTAACAGGTGTGGGGTCCTTCTTAGCTACTGATTGACTCAACATTCCTCAACTTACAAATCTTATGAACAACTCATTAATAACTATCAGTCTGTTTAACTTGTCATGTGCCAGGTACCACTCAGGAAACTGTACATCCATAGCTTCTAATGCTTATTACTACTGTGACCAGGTAACACCCAAGTTTCCCAATCAAGCTGAGATCCATGCGGTCTTTCCAGGGTACCCACATATGGTAAGAGTCGGGGTAGGAGAAAGGAAAACCCACTCAATTCTATAATTTTTAAAATACAATGAATTATTTTTCAGCAACAAATAACATATTATTTAAGTACCATCAAAAGTTGTAGACTTGGGAGCTGGAGAGATGGCTCAGCGGTTAAGAGCATTGGAGGCTCTTCCAAAGCACCCACAATGGCAGCCAGTAACTCCAGTTCCAGGGGATCTGACACCATCACACACACATACAAGCAGATAGAACACCAATGTACATAAAAAATAAATAAATAAATCATCAAAAGCATTGTAGACACTTCTGAGATTGACTAAGTATCAGGATTAATTTTAGTCATTTAAATATTATGTTTAGGATGGGATATTATTTTGCAAAGTATGTCTTAAAAATAAAATGATTATTTTTAATAGTTTTAAATTTTGTTTTCATAGGCATGTTAAGCACATTCGTTGACTTTGTTTAACTCTTATTTTTTCAACAGGGTAGCCCTGGCTAGACTAAAACTCACTTTGTAGACCAGGCTAGCCTCAAATTCATAGAGACCCACCTATCTCTCTGCTTCTTAGTGCTGGTCTTAAAGATTTGGGCGACTGTACCTAGCTTGATCTTATTATTTATGATCCTCATAAACCAATTCTTTATAGTAATACGCATAACTTTCATCCCATAAAGGTTTATTGAAGAATTAATGCAGGGTTAATTCCAGAAAAATGTTTCATCTGACAAAAGCCAAGGTGGGTGTTCTGGAACCTTGGTGGAATATGAGCTACAGAGAATCTGTTCATTTAGTTTCTATGTAAGAGACACTTCGGGAGGCACCGGTAACTGGTCAGAAAGCAAACTAGGTGCAAAAGTCCATCTCCTATGCTGAGTATCAAGCACCTTCCTCGACGTCACCTTCCAGAATGGGAGGGACAGAGAGAAGCCTTACAGTAAATGCCAGACTCGTGTCAAACCCAGGCCTTTTCCCACTGCAGTGAAGGAAGACATCAGCTAAGGGACAAGACTAATATTTACGGAATCCTTGATCATCTTAGAATATCCTAGTTAGTCTAGCTCACATACAGAATACTATTAAGGCATTATGAAAAAGATCAAAGCAATCAGTGAGTCCAAAATGGCCTTTGGTCACAGCACCAGTTTCTTAGATAATCTTTTGTAGGCACTGCTGGCTACACAGACACACACACACACACACACACCAGAGAGAGAGAAAGAGAGACAGGGAGAGGGAGAGAGAGAGACAGGGAGAGGGAGAGAGAGAGAGAGAGAGAGAGAGAGAGAGAGAGAGAGAGAGAGAGAGAGAGAAATGAAAGCAGAAACATAACATTTAAAAACACGAAGCAACACTCAATGGAGTCATACACTCACGGGCATGCAAAAGAGAATAAATAATAAGGCTATTATAAGAAAGTAAACTCGCTTGTCCTATATGAGACAGCATAGAAAACCTATGTGCAAATTTGCCATTGTCTGCTACAAATACTCCCGTGTCTTTGCCAGAAATCATTTTAGCACCTGGATGTGCATTGCTAAGTGCACAGCATCTTAATCTATGGATGAATGTCCCCCACACTTGGGAGGACAGCACATTATGTGAAAACTCAATTGTGGTACAGCCATTAAGAAAATACTTTACACAAGTGGGTGGTGGTGGTGCACACTTTTAATCCCAGCACTTAAGAGACAGAGGCAGGGCAGTTCCAGGACACCCAAAGCTACACAGAGAAACCGTCTAAAAAAACAAACAAACAAAAAAGTAAATACTTTACATATAACTAAAATAGGATTCAGTAAATATGAGGGTAATATTTGCCTACAGAAAAGCCCCCAGATTTCAGAATTTTCCCTTAGTAGCACTTGACCATTTTCAGAGGCTGTGACATCCCCGCCACTCGAGGTTAACCTCCTGCGGTCCCAGTTGCAATCAGCCCTCTGACAGAACACCTCCACATTTTATTTCTTTTAAAGATGGCTAATTAAATTCTTTTTTTTTTATTGCACAAGTAACAAGTGTATTTGTTCTTTACAGGAGTTCCAAAAAAGTAAACCTTTTTAGAATTAAAAACAAACAAACAAAAAGACTTGTCTACACTTACAAATCATAAAACTGCATAAAAAAGTGCAAAGTTTTTTCTTGGTTGTGGTTCTATAGGAACATACAGGGTATGTTCATATGTATGTCTTAAGACTTAACTAGCATTATCTTGTATATAATAGAATAAGATATGTTGCCTAATTAACTAATAGGCTCTCTGATTTGTTGATTTTTACTGACACTATAGCCATTCAAATTCACTAAAACATGAACAGAATTAGCTTCACTATGGTGACTTGTGTAAAAAAACCACCTGTGGCTTCATGTTGCTGAGACACAGCAGCATCTACTTTTTTTCAATTGTTCTGGTTCCCAGTTCTGAACCTAATCAATCACTGGGCCATAAGTCTGAGATAGGCGAACAGTGCATAGTTCACACTTATGAGAATTTAGCTTCACAGCAAATACCAGTGTGCTTTTTCTAGCTCTCAGTCAGTATAAGCAGAATCAAGTACTCTTTTCAAATACTTTATGGACATTTACGTTGTAGTAGAACGTGCTTTTTCTTTCTTTCTTTCTTTCTTCTTCTTCTTCTTCTCCTTCTTCTTCTTCTTCTTCTTCTTCTTCTTCTTCTTCTTCTTCTTCTTCTTCTTCCTCTTCTTTTTGTTTTGTTTGTTTGTTTTTCAAGACAGAGTTTCACTGTGTAGCCTTGGCTGTCCTGGACTCACTTTGTAGACCAGGCTGACCTCGAACTCACAGCGATCCACCTGCCTCTGCCTCCTGAGTGCTGGGATCACAGGCATAAGCCACCATGCCCAGCTTTATATTTCAAAATAACGTAATCATCAGTATTTTTGCTGTGTGTAAGTTTGAAAGAGTACCCCAAAATTATTAGGTATTAAATGCTTCAAATTATATTAAAGGCCCCACTTTCCAACTTTCAGATAATAAAGAAGTGATCTCAGCAATGCTTTATCAAAAAAATGGATGGATGGATCTTTTTAATCAGTAATTACACAAATTCTCAGTCCTATAATAAGCTACATAAATGCCACTTTCAACCTAAACAGTAACCAATGTATTGAAACTTCAGTGACATCCGACCATCCAAAAGGTAAAGATTTGTACAAGCTTAATTGAAAGATCATATAGAAGTCATTTTATATGGAAAATATATTTCTGAATGTAACTGCTATGCATTAAAATGTGAATATTTCAAACAACTAAAGTAAGACTTGCAACTCTATGAGAATGGCCATAGTAGAAAATGTCTCTACAGTGTAGCATAAACAGTGGTTCCTCTTTAGAACGCAACTGGAAATGGCTTCACTTTAATTCACTGCAATGAGACTAATGTAGCACCCCCAGCGCTTCAGAACGTTATCAAGCCTTACATTTAGTACGAAGTAGGCAGAGTCGATACAGTCAGGTGTAAGGAGATCTATGGCTTCAGTGATAATAAGAGAGTGATGACAAAAATGTCAAGGGTGTCGACACCATGAATGTTAATTTATTAGAACGTGACTTTTCACTGATTAATTACATGCTCCTCAGAATATCTGCGGTGCACAGGAAAAGTTAATTGAAGCATTTCATCTTGTACATGCTACTAAAAACAGCTTTAAAGAAGTGACAGAGAGCTGCCTTTAAAATTACATATGGAATTCAATCTGTAAACTCTAAGCGTGCTGTGTAAAGATGGCACAATAGTACTGAAGGTGATGACACCTCCTAGAAGCACTTAAGGCATCGTTACCTTAGGCTCCGCTGAAAATGACTGTACAAGAAAACTTAAAGAGAGCTCTAGACTCCAACAGATCATAATGGGGGCTCCCTTCAAGATGATAAAATTGAAAAGTGAGTCCAGGGATAGGCAAGTCTACACAGAGAAACGCTGTCTCAGGAAAAAAAAAAAAAAGATGATGAATCTTTTAGAATGAGATATTATAAAATATAAACCCATACTTAGAAAGAAACAGGTATATTAGAAATCAAAGATTCCAAATTATTTCAACTTGGTCAAAAGTATCTTATTTAAACAGGTATGCAATATGTGAGACTAAATTGTTTTTTCATTCAATAAATGTTTAGTAGCCTCTTACAGGGCATACTGCATGTGGAGATTAGAGAGATAAAGTATGACCAAAGTCCTCAATGATAGCTGGAGAAATCTCAGACTTATTTCTTTGCTGTGGTCCTATACCATAAATATTGCTTTAAAATATTATTTAATTTATACTAAGTATAATTCCTTTTATAATAGCTAACATGACGTATTGTAATTTAGAGGTTCTCATTTGCAATGGTCACATTATGTCAGCGGCTCCAGGGAAGTAAAACTTTGGCTTTTACCCCTTCAGCCCTGAGCTCACGGAAGGGGGCTTCACGTAGGACAGCTCTTTCCCATATTCACCTAAGCAGCTTTAAAGCCTCTTACACTGCTGACCGCACCACCTGCCAAGTTGAAATGTATGACAAGAGGGGTTGAGAGAAGCTTTACAGGCAATGTAACATCGCCTTCACAGAGTTAAGCTATATGATCAACAATTTGCAAATTTAAGACAGATAAAAATCACATTAAAGGCATAGATCCCAGGCCAACAAGTATTCCTTATAACTTGACCCCATGTATTAATGTAAGTAATAGATGGAATTTGGCCGAGTTAGCCGAGCAAGAAGAGAATAGGAGGAGGACATGGAAGCAGAAGAATTATTTATCATCATCATCATCATTGTCATCGTCGTCTTCATCGTCTTCAAGCTTTGGGCTGGAAGCAGAGCTGGGGAGCCTAAATCCACTACCATTAAAGAAGAAACTTCAGCTCAAGAGATAGCACTATCTCTACAGTGGGGCTAAATACATTGTGCCATTAAATAATTGAACCTATAACCCTCACCAAGTGACCTTTACCCATTACCCATGCAAGTCAGTTCACAAGACAGAAATGATCTGAGCAAGACCAGGGTGTGTGTTGGGGGCCGGGGGGAGCAGGTCCTATGTCATGGAACAAAATAACAATTTACCCGAACCTCTAAAGATGGCCTCTTCAAAACACCTCATAGTTTTCCATTCCTTAACATCAGCCACGTATCTCAAGAGATGTTTGCTAAAACAACTAAGTACTTATTTTAAAGAGTTATGAATTTTATACACAAAGGAAGCCTCAGGTGGTTTTGTCATTAACGTTCCTATGAAATATGATGGTGTCTTCGGAAATTACAATTTTAGATCAAATTCTCTAATACATATTTTTAAACAAAATATTACACTTGTAACACACTAGTCCCTAGATAATATTATAGGTTTTTTCTTTTTAATATTATAGGTTTTTAAAAAGATATATATAGTATCTACATATTTATCTCAGAGTTCTGAAAAACAATCTGGGTTAGAATGCTAAAATTCTTTTGACTATGCAGCAGAACTGACCGGAGCTTAGCTAGCCATTCGTCATGTGTTTTAAACTACATGGTTATTACTAAAGATACGGTTAAAGAAGAAAGGTAATTCATAGAGTATAAACATGGGGTTTACGGCACATTTAGGCTTATGGATTTTAAATATGTGTGTATGTGCCTTCCCACTGGTGAGCTGCATGGGAGCCCCGCTGGTGAGCTGCACGGGAGCCGTTGCAGGGGCCGCATGTTGCGTTTTGCTCGCTGAAAGCCTCTTTGATGCGGGTTTTTGTTTTTGTTTTGTTTTGTTTGTAGAACGTGTTTAATTTTGGGACAGCATCTCCCAGAGTAACTTGGAATCCATGGTGATCCTCCTGCCTCAGCCTCTCAAGTACTGGGGTTATAGGCTGAAGCCACAACACTGGGAATAAAACAACTTGAATACAATATGTGTGTGTATGTGTGTGTGTGTGTGTGTGTGTGTGTGTGTGTGTGTGTGTGTGTGTGTGTGTGTGTAATTTATAGTATTAAACATATCAAAAAAAGTTTTAAAGAGAAGGGCTGAGATATCCTATTTAAAAGCCAGTAAGTCAATCACACAAGTTAACTCAACTTATGAAAGTAGATTTTTTTAAAAAAAGATTCTGTTAGGCAAAGCGTTTACAAAATCATGTGCTTATTCATTTCAACAGAGAATATTTGCTTAATGAGATAATTGAGGAATAAGGCCACTGATCAAAATTCTAACAATTACTGATTAATGAATTTTTAAGAAACACTAAAGTAGTGTTAAAGTAATACAGGAGCAAAGTAATGGGACTGAAGAGGCAGAGCAGTCACTAATGAAGACTTCATACTTCAATCTACGCTGTCTCTTTCTGACTCTCAACTCCCAAATTCAAAACTAGAACTTTGCCCACTGACAGAACGCACCCCAATAGGATCAGGAACTTAAGGGTCATCCTCAACTCCCCACCTCCTTTACTCTACTGTCAAAGTCCTGTCCACTTCAAAATGTGCCCCAAAGCCTTCTCTTCCTTGTCATCCTACTACCACTAGCTCTGATGGCTTGTCACGTAGCCATTACAGCACCCTGTTAAAGATGGCCGACTCCCCATCCACAGCCTGCTCCCTTCATGTTACAGCCACTAAAAGCCACGCCAATCAAAAAACCCGAAGTCACCTGCTTTGATAGCACCCTGGACTCCACTAAAAGTTAAAGCCAGGTTTCCTGTCATACAAAATAGTCCAGCATCCTACCTTGATTAATTCTCCAGAGCCATCTCTGGCTTCAAATTCCTACAGACCAACTTTACACTCCAGAAATACAAGCCTCCTTTCCCAGAATGCTGTATGCTATTCCTCACCCCTTAATGGGAGTAGACATTTAATGAACGTCTCTCACCTCTCCTCTTAGTCTTCTGTACTTACTACATCTTGGTTCGAACAGTTCTCTCTAGAACATTCCCTCTGAAATCATGTGACTTCTTACCTCTCAAGACCAAGCTGACTACACTATGACCCTGAGAGTAAATTTCTGTCTGTTCCTTCAAAGTATGCTTCCTACAGGAAAAAAAAAAAAAAAAACTAGAGGAGCTCTGCATTCACCCCTCCTTGTAGAGAATAGCAGGCAAACATTTGCTAAATGAATCAACTAGAATAATAAAGCAAACCGTCAAATGTCTAAGACTACCACAAACAAAACTATCCCACCAGAAAAAAAAATGTACACTGTGGCCTACAAAGAGATGATCAGATAAGAATATACAGCATTCTGGGCTGGAGGGATGGCTCAGGGGTTAAGGACACATACTGCTCTTGCAGAGGATCGGAACTCGGTTCCCAGAATGCACTACTGCCTATAATTTCATCTCCAAGGGGCCAGCCACTCTCTCCTGTACTCTACAGGCACCTGAACTTAGGCACACCTGTCCCCAAACAGACACACTCCACACTCGTTAATATAAGTGAAAGTAAAATAAATTTTTATAACAGAGTTTATCATACTTACTCAGAAGCATTTCCTGAGATTAAGTTTTAGCTGGGAACTCTAGCACAGATCTGATTGTCAACATGGATGGAAAACTCCATTAAGGTTTTTTTCTTTGCTCTGTCTTAGTGACTGGTGTCTTTTGGGGACAATGATAAACAAAGGTGCCTACATATACCAAAATGAAAAAACTTTTACTTATGAACACTGAAACCAGTAAAAGAAAAATCCAACACACAGGCAAACTCTACCGCGTTCTAGCTATATGCTTCATAGATGCACTAAGTAACAGATGATATTTTTCTTCTATTTTTATACTAAACTATCAGAAATACTGTCTCTTGTCCATGGCCCCATGCAGTAAGCAGCCAGAGCAAGAGGCCCAGATTTCAAACAACCCTGGATCTGAAGACAAACCCTTTTCCGTGTGTGTCATTTGTACATAATAAACAAGGAGACAAACAAATAGCCTCTTCTGAGCAACAACCTCAGTGAGCATGCATCAGATCCCACAATGCGTTGGGAGCTCTGCTGAGCACTTTTCACTTATTGCCTCATTTAAACATCACAACAACCCAGTGGGGTCGGTTTTAGTTACCCTCAAATTACAGGCGAGAAACTGGAGCTGGCAGGTGTCAAGGACAATGCCAGACTTCACATTTAAGGTGTGTGTGTAGGAATGGGGTGGGAGGTAGGGGACCTGTAAGTTATTAAGGAAACAGGAATTCTATCATGAGTCTGTGACTGCTCACACGCCTTTCGATGCTCAGCTTTAGGCTAACAAATGGAGACTCCCCCACCCCACCGCCACCGCCCTGCCTCAGAGAGTTATTGTGGAGACTAAGTAAATAATATGAGAAGCATTGGAGAAGCTGGTGTGCCCTCAATAACACTGACAAGCCACCTCCCCACCAAGCAGCAGTAATAAGAACCGTAAAGAAAATGAAATTCACAGGAATTCCTAAATATCCTTTATTGGTTACAAAGTAAAGATATTCTGATTCTCTATTCACAAAGGGAAAGTCCTATCAGATTAGTGAATACACATATATAAATATTAAAAAGTAAAGGAAAGCAACGTATCCTGCTTCATTTTTTGACTGTGATACTTGTTTCTCCCAGACTATGATAAGATGAAAATACTTCAATACTCAACATTTACCAGTGCATCATAAGGGAGGAGAAGCATTGGGTCCAGAGGTCTTCCAGGAAGGCTGCTCACAGGATGATTGACAGTGAACTTAACCAATCACATAACATTTAAAAACACAAGAAATTACTTCCACTAGGAGCGACAGAGTTCGGCAGAGATAGACAACCTTTCTATAGAAAGTTGTCTTGTTTTTCAATGACAGACCTAATTCTCACTTCTAAGCAGCCTAAATGGAGTAGCTCGGTTGGAAGAGGGGCAGAGGAAAAAATGCAACGGGCTTGCTGCATATGACCTGCAAACTCTTGCTCACACTTGCTTCCTTCTTAACTTTTTCCTGTTTTTCTCCTTTTGATAGTCATGACACGTAACTGTGACAGGTGTGAAGACATCAAATCAGAGCGTTTTGTTGCTGTTTTCAATTTTCTAGCAAGTGAAAACTAAACATCAACACACACACATACACATATATCTACATACAAACACACATGCACACACACACACACACACAGAGTTAGGCTTTACATCAAACTCATCGGGTGTTATATTAGGGTGTGTCCTATGGAAATGCAATCAAGGATGACTGCCAAACTAAGCAGCAGAAGAAACTCAGAAAGCCAGGGAATCCCATAATGAGCTACATTGTACAAATCACACTGGAGGGCAGAGTGACAAGAATACTGACACTGCACCATCCACACATCAATACTCCTTTACTTCTGAAGTTCTTTTTTTTTTTTTTTTGTCACTAATACATGGATCCACATTGGACACAGCAGGCACCATCATGGGCTGACATTGCAGAAACAGCAGTTAGCTAAATCAACCCGCAAGACGATATCCCAACTCTGAGAATTTTGTCTTTCTTCGGTGACTTAAGAGGTCAACCGATCTCCTCGAGCCTCAACTTTCACATGAGGGAAATAGAACTCATGATACACGTCTGCTTCCCTGTGTTCTAAAAACGGAAACTAGCTAGGAAAAGGAGGAATGTAAAACGCTATGAAAAGAATAAACTAGATTCCCTGACCTGATTACGAGTGAGTGCCTTGTAAAACTAGAATTACTGCTCCTTCTGATTCCACACATGCCACTAGCCACCAAGTTCACTGATCAGCAGTAGTGACAGCATAGCTGCTCCTCCTGGAGCTTTAAAGTGACAGGAACTGAGTTTAAACCACAGTGTGTTTTCATGTCATCTCAGTTGTAACCTGCTAAGGAAATACCTTTATTGGCATGAAAGTAGATGTAAGGAAAATTATGGATTTAGAACCTTAAAAAATATCCAAAGACTGGTGAGGTGGTTTCAGGGAGCAGAAGGGTTTTCTGTCCAGCCTAAAAGCCTGAATTTGATACCCATGATCCACACAGTGGAAGGTGGGAGTTGACGCCAACCAACTCTTCCATGGCCTTGCCATGCATACCATGGTATGTGCGTACACAGATACATTAGTTAGTCAATGCAATTTTTTTCAAGAGTAAATGTTTAAAAAAAAAAAAAAAGAAGGTCAACTGTACAACCGTAAGTATTGGATAGTTTGCAACTGATACTGAAGTGGGGTTCAAGAACTGGAAGTGAGCCAACCCAGAAACAGACAGCATCACAAGGGAAGTTTCATCTCACGGGCCGAAACACGACACAGATTATTTCTATATCATTCTATAGACACCTCAGATCCTTAGCTCCCAGATTTCTATTTCTAAAATTGGTTAACAATGTGTGTTTCCAGGAACCATCAAGGCACATGCTGTCATCCCTGACACCGAAGATTGTCAGCCAACTCAACAAGGCCACTAATGATCTCAGGCAACAACTGCCCATCCTCTTATCAAAGGGATCCGTATTCCAGAAGAAAAAGTCAAAGTGTTCTATGGAAAATGGCTCTGAAACACAGGAAGGAATCATTACAAGATGTTAGGGTCACCAACATCTGTTACTTCCTTGAAGGTTACCTTATTCATGGTTTTAAAACTCAAAACTTTCAGGCATTATAACAATCCTTCTTTCTCTCCCAACTTACCCCTGCTCTATTGTAGTTTTGTCAAGTACCGATAGCTGCTGTCATTACTTTGATGCCATAGCTGGCACCTGGTGTCCTGATGCCCTTCATCTTAGAATAGCCCCTGGGTCCTCTAAACTGATGATTGGTGCCTTACACTGATACTGACCCCTCCCCTAAAGGCAGAGTAAGTGTGTGATGGTACACTACTGCTGCTATGGCCAGGGAGGTACTTTATGAAAGGCCAAGGCTTGTTTTTATGCCTTTGTTTTTGTTTTACTTCTTTCCCTTTATTCTAAGCTATTTATTTAAATAGAATCCTTTCCCCACTCTTACCTATAGATCCTTCTTTCCAGCTCCTAGACACTATCGCATCCTGCCCGAAAAGTTTTCACACTGACTTCTAGCTTTTACACTTCCAATCCAAACTTTAATCCCACATTTGGAAGAAATAAATTCGCAAGAAATACATTTGAAGATCTCCTTTTAATGCAGAGAACATGCTATTTCCATTAATCAAAGTCAAAAGCATAATGTAAACGGAAAAAGAAGCAAGTGGTCTCACATACAAGAGACTTTTCAGGCCCCACATACAAAATTTATTCCATGTTCCAAACATCTGAGTGACTGATTCTAGGTCTCTGTTCTAATTAACAAACAAGAGTCTTTCTCAGACTTTATTTCCTTTGGCAATCTAAAATGCCGATGCTTCTCCTAGATCTAACAGAGAGGGAAACTGGGTATCTTCCCCATCTAACACCTAAGTGGGTAACCTAGATACTGTAAATAGAGGCTACATAAAGGATGCAACAGACAGCTCTGAAGTCGGAGCCAAAATATTTAACCAGCAACTCTAAAAACATGTAGAACTTAGCCAAAACTGTACTAACAAGGAATTGCCACAGGCTAGAGAAAAATTTTTTTAATTACCAAACCTAAGTTCAATGTTGTTGGATGAGAAAAGCTCCAGTGTGTGTGTGTGTGTGTGTGTGTGTGTGTGTGTGTGTGTGTGTGTTGGGGGAACTCTCATTTGTTCAAATTAATAATTTTTATACTTTGCAATGTTTATTTTAAAAGAGAATGGAAATGCCTTTTTGAATGAAACAATCAGCAAAGCAGATCACAAAGGGCCAACTAAGTAAGCAAGCATTTTTCTTGCTGATTTTCTGGTGGTGACTAAAAATGACAGGATAGTCCAGTCAACAGTTACTCTGTTTTTAACAGTAGCTAAAGATTAACTAGAAAACAACAGAAACCCTATGCAAATCTAAGTTGACATTTTTATGAAAAAGTTTTCTGACAAAAGCACAGTCTACCAAAGTACTAATAATATTAAATATTAAAATGCAAAATCTCCATATACTATTACAGTAATATAACTTTTCTCAAATCAATAAGAAAAAAAAAAGAGTGCTGCACGATGTATCACAGGAGGTTAACAATATAATTCAGCATGAATCTCCCAACAACATCACTATTTTCACCTTACTATATCACAGGGGGATTTCAAGGCCCACCTCCAGAATGAAAGTTTCTGAGTAAGTTTTTCTCATTCATAAAAAGAAAGAGAACTCTTAAATAGTTCAATCAGAACTTCAAGCCAATAGTTAAAATCATTTGAAGATAATGAAGTGAAAAAAATGTCTTCAAGAGTAACTTGCACACTTTTGCTTAGCATTCAGAAGTCTTCATTTATAAAGCTTATAGTTTTACAGCAATTTAGGTCAGGGTAGCGTGAAAGAGAAGTTCTCTCAGATAACCAGAACTGACTGAAGAAAATGCTTGTAATTAAGTTATTCAGTTTTCCTCAGTTGTTAAATCTTCAAAGAAGAGAAGTCTTCTTCATATATTACCCAACTAGAAAAGCTAAAAGTTAAACTAAACTTAACATAAACCATGTCCTTTCTATTTAAGACTATAACTATACCCAAAGTGTAAAGGAAACAACACCTCAGGTTTGTTGAGAGTGAGAGGCAGACCACCTGCACTTCATTAACTAATCTGATAAGATATTTTATTTAAAAGACAAACTACAGTCTTCACAAATAAAAGCATCTTGTCCTCTCACATTGACAGCAGGCCAGTTGCCTTTTTATTACACCCAACACTGGATGTGACAGTCCATCTCAGAAACAAGAAACACCGAAGAGCAAAAACGGTCATTCCTGAAAGCCAACAGCCACCTTCCAACTCTTTTTCTTTCTTTTTTTTTTTTTTTTTTCCTGGACAATCTGAAGCACACTGCTTTCGACTTTCTTAAAGAAATGGATACAAATGAGTTCTACAAATTTTCAATGACATTTCACTTTAAATCCTCTGAAGGAGAAACTTTTACCTTGCTTTCTCTCTTTTTTTTTCTGAGAAAGCAAGGAACAATTCTGCCACTGATGTTTTAGTTTTTTACCAAAGCGGCAGAAAATTATTTCTTCTCCTTTTTTTTTAGAAAAAAATAATCATGAAGAGTCCTTTGGAAATTACACTTTTCCATAATATTTTAATCAAACAACAACAACAACAAATATAGGTGTGATGCTCAACATGAAAACAATAATCCTCATATTTCTTACCCGGTATAGGTAGACACCAGCTAGCAAACGCCACCTTGGGATAGTTCAGACTAGTAAGCAGGCTCATGTTTTTATGATACTAGAATGAAAGGAAATAAATCTGTGTTGTCCTTTTCTTAGCAAAAGCTACAGCAATAGCTACACCGCAGAGTGAGCAGACCCCACAGGCCTGACAAATCCAAATCTCTCACTTGAGAATTAAAGAAAAAGCATAAAATGAAGACTTACTGCTTGTCATGTGACTTGGGGAGGCGTGTTGTCCATTGGGTGTGCTTGAGGTGAGGTCAATGGCCATATTGGCATGTTCCCCTTCAGGTGAAAGCTCATTGTCACCTGCTTTCAAACAATAAGATCTGTTGGTTTGTTTATTGTCACATAACACCTAATTATTCAGACTGCCTCATATTCACTGGGCATGCAGAATTGAATGCTCAAGAAACATGCTTTCCTCTAACAGAAATTACAAAGAAATAAAATACATACTAAATGAATGAAATGGAAAACAAAACAAAGCAAAACAAACCACAACTGGCCCGTAATAAAAAATACAAACAAACTTTATTGTCATAACACCCTTACAGGTCAGTGGGAATATATATATACACACACACACACATATATATATACATATATATATAATCTAACTTAATACTTCAATATAAAGTACTTAAAGTGAACTTTTAAAAAATGTTAGTTTGATGGTTCAAAAGAGAGCTTGCTTTTTTTAAAAAAATTGAATTTAAAAAACTAATTATTTCATATTATGTGTCTTGAAAAAATTAGATTACTAGAGTGAAACTTTACTATAAACTACACTAGGAGAAATATCTGTAACCTGATGTATTCTAAATTTAAATTAAATGGGGAAGCCAATAAAATAAGAAACTAAAGATCTGTAAGCTACAATTATTAAACAATGTCCTTTATTTAATAAGTATATTTCTAAGTCCCCTTCTTATTTTGCTTCGGTTAATACTTCCTCATATTCATTAAAAGCTAAAATAATAAATAGCAAATAAAACTAGAAAAGTCGTAATAAAAACTCATGGCTCAGGAATCCACATGCAGGTAACAGGAAACTAACTTTACTACTCGCAGCAAATTAATGAAAATGAATACTCACATGTTATGTAGCCATCAATAGCGTCTGTTTCCATAGTCAAAGTGCAGTGCTGTAAAAGAAAATATTACAACCTTAACCCAAGGATTCCTCCCTGTGTCTGCCATTAAATTCTTAACTTATTTGAAGCCCCAAGCAGCTAGTCCATGTTTGCTCCTGCAACCTGTGCCCAAGAAACATCCTCCAGTGTGCTGTGCAAGCTCGTTTGCAAGTCATTGAACTCTCTGTGAATGATCTGATTCCTGCTGGAGATAGGATAGGGACGATAGTGTGCTGTGAGATGGGCTGTGGCAAGAAAAGAAGGACTGTCTTAATCCAAATGTACCTGTTTTACCCCAGGTGTGTGTCGGGAGGGGGGGGTGATGAGGGGGGGGAGACGCAGAGGGGTCATACCTCGAATTTGCCAACTTTAACTGCTGTCTAAGTAATTCACCATTCCCTACATCCCACAGTCACACTGCCTGCCGCTTGAGGATTTCCCTAGTACACAGATAGCCCTATTCACAATTGTTGCAAGTCGGTTGGTTCATCACGTTCTAACCGGGGTGGAGGAGTGGGGTGGGGTGGGGGGGAGAACAAACAAAACATAAGAAAACAAAACAAAAACAAAAACACTCAGTGCTGGACTGTATCTTGAAGACTTGTGCAGCAGTTGGCCAACTCTGTGGCTTGTGTTGACATTTTAGCCTACGCCGAATTCTCTGTAAGCACCTGTTCGAGGGACCCTTAATTTCCTGACAGACTATGGCTGGAGACAACCGCCAAACCTACTTAAAACATTAGCATTTCCAACATTTTAGAAACTTTTGGCTGCTCACGAGGGACTCCTTTTCTCCCCACCTGTGAGGAATGATTTTCATGCACCCATAACACAAAACAGAGCTTAATCCCAAGAAACAAAAGTAAATTGTACAATTGTACGAGACGACACCCCCTAGCTTTGATTAACATAATGAAAAGATCAGTAATCTCACTGTATTCTTTGAGGGGAAAAGTTAAAGAATTGACAAGTCCTGGAGAGATTTTTTTACTTTTTTTTTTTTTCCCTTTGGCCCTGGTCCTTTTTGCCTTTAGTTTCAAAACTCTCACAGCACCAGCAGCTAAATTATTCACAATGAGCCATTTCTGTATTGATCGCCAAGTATATTTAGCCCTGGCTCCTGGAATTTCTCCATTACTTACTGGAAAACAGGCAGCTTCACTTCTTGTCTCCAAAACCACTTCCCTTCTCCCTCCTCTCCCCTCCCCTCCCCTTCACCACCAGCCTCCCTACCCCCTACCCCCCCCCCCAAAAAAACTTTTCTTTCTTTATGGAATAATCAGATCACATTCTCAGTAACTACATAGCAGTTAAAATTCTGACCTGCTCTACTCTTATCAAATTCTTTCAATTGTGATTACATAAGGCTTTAAAGAAAGGGATCCGTAAAGTTTAAACGGGAGCAGTTTCTACGGAGATCTTACAAATGAGTCTATCCCTTTAAAAATGTACACATTTTAACACACATACTAAAAAGAAGCCTCAGTCAGAAGCAAAAGAAGTCTGCCCCATCAGTGAAATGATTATTAAACCCTCAGAGAAGGAAAAGAAAGAAAAGGAAAAAGGAGAAAGAGAAACGAAATGTACATACAAAAGAAATTGTCCTTTGATTAAAAAACATTCATCACCATGTCCAGCTCTGTCGGGAGATCCCAGCTTCTTCTAACCCCTCAAAGAGGAGGTGACAATGTCGGGCTGAAGAGAAACGGAGAAAGAAAGAAAGAAGTTTTTGTGTCCCCCCCCCCTTCACTCCCTGGCCCCCTCCAGGCCAAGCCCCCTGCAGAGTTCAAGGCGAGGAGGAGGGAAGCGCTTTACAGGTGGGTCATTCCAAGCCCGAATCCAGCAAACAGATCGGCTGATAAACAAAACCAAGAAATGAGAGAGAAGGAACACTCCCCCCCCCCAACCTCCTCCTCCTCCTTCTCCTCCTCCTCCTTCTCCTCCTCCTCCCCTGCCCCCGCCCCCTCGTCCCTTTGGGATGGTCTAGTAGGAAAAGTCACTCAGGAATGGCACCACGTACTTTCAGGAAAGAGGAAAAAAAAAAGAGAGAGAGAGAGAGAGGGAGGGAGGGTGAGACTGAGAGAGAGAGGTCAGTCAGTGCTACAGCAATGCGATTAACAAGAAGAGAAAAAACTTGATCCACCGGTTCCTTAAGAATCGACCAAAAGCTAAGACAAGAAAACTGAAAGAAAAAAGGGGAGGGGGGGCGTGTTAGAAGAGGAGGGACAGTCAGGCAGAACCAGCAAGGAACCTAGGCCAACTTCACAGGACTGTTTTGTGGCCTCTGGCAAAATTAAAAAAAAAAAAAAAGAAGAAGAAGAAGAGGAAGAAGAAAGAAATTAAATCTTTATTCCATCTCTTTCCCCCATATCAGAAGCTGTCAAAGCGATTTAACTGCTACTTTTATAAATGTGTCATACCAGTTTTTTGTTGTTGTTGTTTTGTTTTCAATTCAACAGTATAACACCTTCTATCTAGACAGCTGCAATTTATGCCAGGCTATCTAAGCTTTCTTCTTGGAATTCAAGTTAAAACAAAGCAAAAACAAGTCCAAATCCATGACAGCTATAGAGATGAGAACTGATTAATCCATTAACATCCCAGAAGCAGATTACAAGGAGGGGAAGATATATTAAAGCAGAGGACATCATCTTCAACCAGATTCTCTGAGCGTCCTTTACAGAAATCATTTCCCTAATCAGAGCCACAACCCATCCCGCCGCAAAGAAAAGCGTCTACGTTAGTATTATTATTATTATTATTACTGGTTAACAGCAACAAGTCATTCGATCACACCACACTGCTAAACAAGATTCCATATAATTACACTTAACTTTGAAAACACTCCCCCCTTTGCAAATCATACACATATTGATATATAACGTATGAATCAGAAGACAAATAAAGCAAGAGCTGTCCTTCCCCACGCAAAAAGCCAAGCGGAGATTTACCTCAGCAGTGCATGCAGTAAAATAATCCCATCACCCTTTTGTTTGTGTTTACTGTTAGTGTGTCCTCTCCCTCTCTCTCTTTCTTTCTTTCCTGTGCCTAACGTGTGTTTGTGCACTGCAGTTGGTGGTGGAAACTAAGGCAGTGGATCTGTAGCTAAGGGTAATCCTGTTTTTACTTCCTCCATCTTCAGCGAGGAGCAGGGTTAGCCCGGGACAGCTGGTCAAACCCCGAGAAACCGATCCGGTGGAGCCCGAGCACATCTCCCCCGCCGGCCGGGCTCGCGCAGACGCCCGCGGGCGGAGGGCAGGCGGCGGCGGCGGCGGCGGCGGCGCGCGCACGGAGGGGAGGGGTAGGGGGGGGATGAGGGGGAGGGTGTCGTACGGGATCACCCGCTTCGGTGAAAGCCGACGGGCGAGCGGGCAAGCGGGCGGGCCGGCGGGCCGGCGGGCCGCCGAGCGCGAGGGGCGGGTGCGCGTGTTTGCGCGCTCGGCCGCTCGCTCGGCGCGCTCGGCAATCGATTACAGGACAAGTGCCGCGCGGTTCCGCGCCTCCTCCTCCTCCTCCTCCTCCTCCGCGGCCCGCGCGCCCCCCGCGCCGGCTCCGCCCCGCTCCCCGCGCCCTGCTCACGTTCTCCGCTGGCCGCGCGGTAGGGACGGTCGCGGGCTCCTCGGGCTCATGTCGGCCTCGGGAAGTTTTCTCTCCCGCCCGGTACCTCCCCGCCCTCCCCCAAACCCCCGGATGCGGGCTCCAGGCACCGGGAGGACCCGGGACTCTGAGGCGGGCAGAGGGGGCCTCCTCGCGAGTGCGCTGGGACACACGGAGCGCCACTGTCCCCATTGTGAAAGTGCTTTCCAGTGCAAGTTTAAAATTAGAGTGTTTACTTGCCGTTTATATCCACCCTCGTCCCGGCGTGTGCCACATCCACCCGAGTCAAAGGGACCTTGAGGGTCCAAAAAGTTGGTAGCCAGCCTGGAAGTGTTGCCTAGCCTTCTGTCAATCACGACGTTTGCGTCGGTAGGGGGAAAGTATAGGAATCACCCTGAGAAAAACAAATGTATGTTCGCTCTACAAATAGCAGCATTTAGTATCTTTCTTGACCACAGAAAAGGGAATAGAGACTTCTATAATTAAAGGGAAAAGGAAAATGAAAGGAGCTGAAAATACTGAACTGTGTAGTCTGGGTGGGTTAAGTTTGAAAACACATGGAATTATCAGGACTGCCAAACAGCATTTCTCAGAAACCGTATCGCAAATTGTGTAGAAAATCAATGCTGACAGAGGAGCAGGCGCTGTGCCTCCCACTCTTTTAAAGAATCCCAGAAATAGTTGCTGAGAGTTTTCTCCCTTCCCCCTTTTCCGCTGAAGCAAGAGATATGACACATTGAAAATAAAATCAACTTACGTCTTAAGCACTACTCTGCCTGTATTTGGATCTTGGTGCGAACAAAGGACTCATTCACAATAGTTCATACTGGATACCCTAATAACAGCTAACATTTATTTTTACTTTAAAAAAGTGTATCCTGTCCATTCCAGATATTAAGCAACTGTACTTGTAGGCTTGGTTCTTTTTTTTTTTTTTTTTTTTTTTTTTTTTTTTTTTTAATGGAAAATGATGGTGTAAAGGAAACAAGATAAACCATTTCATGGGAGATTAATCATTTGTGCTTGTGATCAGGTTTATAATAATTTCCTGATGATCATTTTAAGTTGCAATATATGCGCCATTGTTAAAATTAAATTTTAACCTATTTGTCAGATATCTGAATAAAATGCCCCCCCCCCCCCCGCCAAGTTAGATTTGGAAAGGCCAAACTTAAGGGAACCTAGGAGCTGTTCCATTCTATTGAAGAGACAGCAAATTCAGAAAGTTGTCATGTGCGACTGTATGGTATACAAAGAGCAGCATTCTATAAAGTGTGAGAGACAGACGTTCTCCGAGCATTCCTTTCCTCTCGAAAAGTCTCAGTGTTTTGAGTGTCTTCGAAGTCATTGTGGTCCTACTAAAAGAAATGTCCTCGTAGTTAAAAGCAACAGAATTCATCTGCTGAAGAAGATCCATTGTGAAATCTGGAGGCCCCACCTTTAAGTTACCAAACTACCGTCGTTGCTATAGTCCTCGCCCATAGCTGACAACTGTGATTTGGATCCCTCCAAGCTTATCCTTTCACTGACTTGCTGTCATTGGTTCCCTAGCCACCAGAGAGGCACACCCTCTCCCTCTAGTGGTTAAACCTTTGGACACTTTACTAGCAGCTACTGTCTGCCTGCCCCAAGAGTAAGCTAATCAGGCACAGACTGAGCAATCACAAATTTGGGCGGCGGGGGTGCAAAATTCTGAGGAGTGAGAATAAGGCCAACTTTTTAATATCCCATGTTTCTTTCTCATTTGCAGACTACGACGGAGTCAATTTGTCCAAAGAAGGCATGGGTGTGTTTACAAGCTAAATTGGATGGTTCTAGTTTGTGCCCCTGAAGTCTGGTCTTGGCACTCAGACTCACAATGAAATTCATTCATGAGAAAGTTACCGTATATAAACTGTAGCAGCTCACTTTGTTCAAGTTTTTCCTCCATGGTATTTTGGTAGTGGTTAAAGAATGGATTTGCTAGTGCCTTTTGGCCCTAGCTACACTGTATATACAATTTGTTAAACAGCCATATATTTGAACTGTGTACAAAAAGATACCAGGAAAGCAGAGTTCACCTTATCATGCTGGAAAATTAAATGTTCACTTTGGGGGAAGGTATGGCAACAAAACAGAGCAGACCTTTCCCTGGCATTTCTCACATTGCCATTTCTTTCCATCTTTTCTGTTCAAACTATGTTCCTATACGACACCTTTTATGGAGATTCTATTCTTGCATTGGTTTTAAAAAATAAAACCTAGCTCTCCAACCGGTATCCACTCCTGGTTGGTTGGTTTTGGTTTTTCTTGATTGTTTATTTGTTTCAGATTTTTCCAGACCAGGTTTCTTTCTGTAGTCCGGGCTGTCCTGGAACTCACTGTAGACCAGACTAGTCCCTAAGGCTCACCTGCCTCTGCCTTCCCAGTGCTGGGATTAAAGGCATGTGGACCACTGCCTGGCTAGAGTTCACTCTCCGTAATGAGTAGAAATTATGTCTTATGCACTTCATTATCTTCTCAGAACCCGCACACTGGCACTAAGATGATAAAAAATGCTTAGTGAATTGATGAATAAAGAAGAAAGTATATATCCTCGTTCCACATGTTAAGCTGTTCTAAGAACAAAACAACAAAAATAAATCTGAATTCCCTAGTGAACTGGGTCAGCTTTTAGCTTGTAAGTCATGTTGCAGGTGTCCTTAGTGGGTTAGTTCTGGTTTGTCCACATGAATGCTGTTGCTGTCTTCAGAGATATTATCAAGTAGATTACACAAATACCAATCGTGAAAGGGACTAAGTTGCATACGCAATGCAAAATTCTGTGTAAATGTAGTCTTGACTAAAATGGACTTCAGTGATTCCTCACTTCTTAACAAATTACTTCTATTTATTGACAATTCAGGAAAACAGGTGACTAGTCAATGCAGCCCAAAGTAAGATTAGCATAAGAAAAAATTTACAAGACAGTGTGGCTAAAATATACATTGTAAATATGATCACTTTTTTCCTCTCCTAAATGGTTTGTGTTAACTGTTTTAGCTTTAAAACCTATTCTGTTTAAAGAAACTTGGAAGCCGGGTGTGTGGTGCACGCCTTTAATCCCAGCACTTGGGAGGCAGAGGCAGACGGATCGCTGTGAGTTCGAGGCCAGCCTGGTCTACAAAGCAAGTTCAGGACAGCCAGAGCTACGCAGAGAAACCCTGTCTCAAAAAATTCAAAAAAAAAAAAAAAAAAGAAAAAAAAGAAAAGAAAAGAAAAAGAAAAAGGGGAAAGAGAAAAGAAACTTGGATAAACATGTCAATCTCATTTTTATCTTGTCTTGCTCAAGGAATTAAATTTACATTTTTAAGTTTGCTTTTATTTTCAGTTTGTATTTGGGATAGGGGGCAAATTGGAGAATTGTAATTCTCATGTAATATCAAAGATTTTTTTGGAAACTATATACATTTTTGGTGGCTTCATAGTCCTTGATGCAACAGCCCTACAGAGTACATGTTGGAATATAGTCCCTAGAAAAATGTAACTTGAAATGTGCACAGATGGCTGCTATTAATATTATCTTTTTCAGCAGGAGAAAGAATGGCGCTGTCTCTTTCCTTCCACTTAGGTGGATACTGAAGAAGTAGAGAGCCGAAAACTTAAAATATTTTCTTTGAAACTCTGATTTTGTTTCTGGCTTGCCCGAGTTTTGAAGGAAACATTCTGAGACCCCCAAAACAAGTTGCTGAGTCTGCACATTTGTACCTCACACCTTCGCCTCTCCAGACACACAAAGAACCTGGGGTCTGGCTGCTTGACCTGTCGTGTCTAAATCAGAAGAGAGCTCCCACCCTCTCTACCCCGAACATTGTCTTTCTAACACTCTTAAAGAGTATTACTCTGCACATGGAGATAATACTCTTGTTCAAATACCCACATCCCTAGCAAAGATACTGTGATTAAATTTAATACTTTAAAACGTAGTTTTCTGCTAGAGAGCATGTTCATGCCATACAGCAGATGAAGGGCTGTGACTATGTGAGATGAGAGTTGTAAGTTGAGTGACAAAGGCAGTGAGGGCTTTACAGATTTCTGCATACAAATAGAAGCATGTCTTTTTAAAGGTGACATTATAATCCATCATAATTGCTTTTTAAATGCAAGTGTGTTTGGCATTTGGGGAAAAAAAGAGCCTTCTATTGCTACAAAAAAAGTGATGTTTCAAGCTATGCTAAGTGGTACCGTGCAAAAGCAGCCCCATCTTAAGGTCATTAGGAAGACATTTTCAAAAACCCAAAAGGTTAGCGTACAAAAACAGTGAAGTTGATGGAAGTATTAGCACAAGGAAACAAAAACACCAAGTCTCTGGAAATATCTCAGAAGCAGAGGACAACAATGAAACAGAAAAAGACAGTCTAGTGAACGTGGACAATAATGTCATTAAACAAAGGTAAAAATAAAAACAAAACAGAACAAAAACCACCCTCAATAGACCATAATTTTTTAACAAGTAAATTCAAGAGGTGGGAAGCTTTAGTTTGCCAGGAATGGGAGGAAAAACCTAAAATGAGCTTTCAATTGTGGAATTTGGAGGGAGGGGAGAAAACGCTAAGAACTAGACTAAAGTTCTGTAAAGCAAAGGTTGGGTTGCGCTGCTTGCAGCCATATGCAAAAGCTGAGAGAGACTGATAGGTTACATCTCAAGAGAAATGTCTGATAGTCAAACCAGTATCAACAGCCACCCCACCCTGTCCTTTCATATGTTTGAGAAGCCTGTGGAAGTCCTTACCCAGCAATTGTGAGGTGCTACAACCCCTTCTAAACCAACTTCGTCCACAGTGGTACAGGCTAATTACTTGTTTAATCAATCTCACATAAGCTAAAGGGAAGACAGGAGTGTACCGCCAACAGCGATCCAGGGAGTCAACCTCCCCATCTAATACGCAGATGGTCACAACCTCACTAATTAAGAGCCTTAGAGGGCTATGACTGGGGAAGCCATTTGTTGTTTGACAATTCTAAACAGTGATGTATACTATGAAAAGGGGACCTTATTCAAAGAAAGGTCATCTGCTGGTAGTAAAGCCAAATGTCAGCCCTTCCCAATCTTCAAGACTGTGGTTTAGAGAAAGGTTAGCTTAACGTAGGAGTTAGTGTGTCTTAAGATGCAATATAGAAAGAGAGAATAGCACTGCCAGTATCTTTCCCTCGGCAACTACATTGAAGTATCAAAGGGTTCTTACCAGTTGCTTCATGGGAAGGTGCTAGACACCTGGGGAAATCCCACTCGGTAGACTTATCACTAAAGGTCCTATACACCATGTTTCAGAAACTTCTACACATGGTAGACTGCTTTATTTTAAATGTAATAGTATTGAGAAATAAAAATATATACAGAATCTATAGCATTTCATTTTTTGAGGCAGCGTCTGGTTGCACAGTGCTAGTTTGGCTCAGAACTCACTATTGTAGACCAGTCTGGCCTCAAATTCCCAGTGGTCTCTGGCTCCCACACCTCAAGTGCTGGGATTATGGGAGCATACTGGCATAGGTGGCTAGTACCGTAGACTTAAAATACAACTTGTTCCAATAAGGTAGAGTATCAGTTTAACCAGAAAGGCCACATACATCATCACTATTATAGGCATTTACTTTATGCCAGGTGCCACCATGGTGAAGTAAGCACATTCTATGTATCACTTTATTTGAAACCCACTGTGATTTATAATATGGCATAGTCCTCATTTTCCACATGAAGTTTGGAGAGTTCATTTTCCTGAGTCCCACAGCTTCTCTTCAAATCACTTCTAAAGCACCTATATTTGAACTCATCATCCCTGTGTCTCCCATATCTTCTTTAGTCATACAAGTTTGTTTTTGTATTAATCTGGCCCTTTGAGTAATTTTCCAGTGAGAAAAAAATCTCTCCAGAGCATCCTCAGACTGGGCAATCAAAGTAGAGCTCTGTCAACCTCAGTCCTAATCTACATATGAGATGGGACCTAACTGGTGTTCAGTGACATGTTACTACATGGACATCCACGGCCAGCCACTCTCTGAACAGGTGGATGGCAGGTGGATGGCATGAAAGGTCTGGGAATTAGGTAAAGCAATAACCATGCCATAACAAGTGTAGATAATGACAATAAAGACAAGAACGAAACTTTGCATTCTGGCTCATGAGCACATCTGTCCATTTCATTTCAAAGGAGACCATTTCTGATTCACTGTCCTGAGCACTGTGTGGTTGATATCTCTCCCTACTCTAGGCCCCCACTGACACGTGCAAAGAGTGAATGGATGGCGTACATGATAAACATTGGGATTTTAAATTGTTGTGGTATTATTAACTGATACTTCACATTTCCCAGGAGACGCAAAGTGTTTATTTGTTCTAATGAAAACAGCTGTCAGTTTAGGGTCTATAAGTAAAGTCTGTAAGATTAGGATATTTATCTGACATTTGCTTTACAAAGAGAATGGACCCAGGTATAAAGAAATGTAACTATGATTTTTTTTTTTTTTGATATACAGTCTTCTGTATCTAAGGCTAGTACTTTTAAAAATATATTTTATTAATTTATTCATATCACATCTCAATTGTTATCCCATCCCTTGTATCCTCTCATTCCTTCCTCCCTCCCATTTTCTCCTTACTCCTTTCCCCTATGTCTGTGACTGAGGGGGACCTCCTCCTCCTGTATATGCTCATAGGGTATCAAGTCTCTTCTTGGTAGCCTGCTATACTTCCTCTGAGTGCCACCAGGCCTCCCCATCCAGGGGATGTGGTCAAATATGGGGCACCAGAGTTCGTGTGAAAGTCAATCCCCACTCTACACTCAACTGTGGAGAGTGTCCTGTCCATTGGCTAGATCTGGGTAGCGGTTCAAAGTTTACTGCACATATTGCCCTTGGCTGGTGCCATAGTTGAGCAGGACTCCTGGGCCCAGATCTGCCCATCATAATGTTCTTCTTGTTGGTTTCTAGGACCCTTTGGATCCTTCTATTTTCCCATTCTCCCATGCTTCTCTCACCTAGAGTCCCAACAGGATGTCCTCCCTTCTGTCCCACTTTCCTGGTAAGTGAAGGCTTTCATGTAACATATCCCTTGGGCTAGTGTCCAGATATAAGTGAGTATATACCATTTGACTCATTCTGCTTCTGGCTGAACTCATTCATTATGATAATTTCTAGTTCAATCCATTTGTCCACAAATTTCGGGAATTCCTTGTTTTTAATAGCTGAGTGGTATTTCATAGTGTAAATGTACCACAGTTTCTTTATCCATTCTTCTACTGAGGGACACTTAGGCTGTTTCCATGATCTGGCTGTTATGAATAAGGCCACTATGAACATGGTTGAGCATATGCCCCTGTTGTGTGCTGGAGCATCTTCTGGGTATATTCCAAGGAGTGGAATAGCTGGGTCTTGAGGAAGCCCTATTCCCAGTTTTCTGAGATAGCACCAGATAGATTTCCAAAGTGGTTGTACTAGTTTGCATTCCCACCAGCAATGAAGGAGTGTTCCCCTCTCTCCACATCCTCACCAGCATGTGGTGTCACTTGAATTTTTGATCTTAGCCACTCTGATGTGTATAAGATGGAATCTCAGAGTTGTTTTGATTTCCATTTCCCTGATGACTAAGGAGGTTGAACATTTCTTTAAGTGTTTCTCAGCCATTCGATATTCCTCTGTTGAGAATTCTCTGTTGAGTTCTGAGCCCAATTTCTCAATTGGGCTATTTGGTTTGGGTGCTTAATTTCTTGAGTTCTTTATATAATTTGGATATTAGACCTTTGTCAGATGTAGGGTTGGTGAAGATCTTTTCCCAGTCTGTAGGCTGTTGCTTTGTTCTGTTTACAGTGTCTTCTGACTTACAGAAGCTTGTCAGCCTCATGAGGTCCCATTTATTAATTGTTGACCTTAAAGCCTGGGCTATTGAAGTTCTGTTCAGGAAGTTGTCTCCTGTGCCAATGTGTTCCAGGCTCTTCCCCACTTTTTCTTCTAACTGACTTAGTGTTTCTGGTTTTATGTTGAGGTCTTTGATCCACTTGGATTTGCGTTTTGTACATGGTGACAAATATAGGTCCAATTGCATTTTTTAAACGTAGACATCCAGTTAGACCAGCACCATTTGTTGAAGATGCTATCCTTTTTCTATTGAATAGATTTGGCTTCTTTGTCAAAAATCAAGTGACCATATGTGTGTGGATTCATTTCTGGGTCTTGGATTCACTTCCACTGATCAACCAGCCTGTTGCTGTGTCAATACCATGTTGTTTTAATTACTGTTGCTTTATAGTACAGCTTGAGATCAGGTATGGAGATTCCTCCAGAGCACCTTTTATTGTACAAGATTGTTTTAGCTATTCTGGTTTTTTTCTTTTTCCATATGAAGTTGAGAACTGAACTTTCAATGTCTTTAAAAACTTGTGTAGGTATTTTGATAAGGATTGCATTGAATCTGTAGATTGCTTTTGGTAAGATGGTTATTTTTACTATGTTAATTCTCCCGATCCATGAGCAAGGATGATCATTCCATCTTCTCATGTCAGCTTCAATCTCTTTCTTCAGAGTTTTGAAATTTTTTCAAACAGGTCCTTCACTTGCTTGGTTAGAGTAACTCCTAAATATTTTATGTTGCTTGTGGCTAACGTGAAAGGTGTAGTTTTCCTAATTTCTTCCTCTGCATGGTTGTCTTTTGTATATAGGAAGGCTACTGACTTTTTTGAGTTAATTTTGTATCCAGGCAATTTGCTGAAGGTGTTTATCACCTGTAGGAGTTCTCTGGTGGAATCTTGAGGGCCACTTATGTACACTATCATATCATCTGCAAATAGGAATAATTTGACTTCCTCCTTTCCCATTTGGATACCCTTGATCTCCTTGTGTTGTCTTATTGCTCTGGCTAGAACTTCCAGTACTATATTGAAGAGATATGGAGAGAGTGGGTAGCCTTGCCTTGTTCCCAATTTTAGAGGAATTTCCTTAAGTATCTCACCATTTAATTTGATTTTAACTATTGGTTTGCAGTACATAGCCTTTATTATGTTGAAATATGTGCCTTGTATCCCTGATCTCTTCAAAACTTTAAACATGAATGGGTATTGGATTTTATCGAATGCTTTCTTTGCATCTAAGGAGGTGATCATGTGGTTTTTTATTTTCTGTTTGTTTATATGGTGGATTACATAGATGGATTTTCGTATATTAAACCATCCCTGCATACCTGGAATGAAGCCTACGTGGTCATGGTGAATGATACCTTTGGTATGTTCTTGTATTCATTTTGCAAGTATTTTATTGAGTAATTTTGCATCAATGTTCATAAGAGAAATTGATCTGAAATTCTCTTTCTTTGTTGGGTCTTTGTGAGGTTTATGTATCAATGTGACTATGGCCTCATAGAATGAATTTGGTAATGTTCCATCCATTTCTATCTTTTGGAGTAGCTTGTAGAGTATCAGTATTAGCACATCCTTGAAGGTCTGGTAGAATTCTTCACTGAAACCATCTGGACCTGGGTTTTTTTTTTTTTGGTTGGGAGACTATCAATGATTGCTTCTATTTCTATAAGGGAAATGGGACTAGTTAGCTGGTTTATCTGTTCTTCACTCAATTTTGGCAAGTGTAATTGATCAAGAAAATCATCCATTTCCCTTAGATTTTCAAATTTTGTGGCATATATGCCTTTGAAGTAGGATCTTATGATTCTTTGTATTTCTTCAGTGTCTGTTGTTATGTCTCCCATTTCATTTCTGATTTTGTTGATTTGGAAACTGTCTCTCTGCCTTTTAGTTAGTTTGGCTAACAGTTTGTCTACCTTGTTGATTTTTCTCAAAGAGCCAGCTCTTGGTTTTGTTGATTCCTTGGACTGTTTTCTTAGTTTCTAATTTATTAATTGCAGCCCTGAGTTTGATTATTTCTAGACGTCTACTCCCCTCGGGTGTTTTTGCTTCTTTTTTTTTCCCTAGGGCTTCCAGTTGTGTCATTAAGTTGCTTATGTGGGATGTTTCCAATTTCTTTTTAAAGGCACTTAGTGCTATGAATTTTCCTCTTAGCACTGCTTTCAATGTATCCCACAAATTTGGGTATGCTGTTTCTTCATTTTCATTAAATTTCAGGAAGTCCTTAATTTTTTTCTTTATTTCTTCCCTGACCCAGGTGTCATTAAGCAGAGAGTTGCTTAGTTTTCATGTATGTGTAAGCTTTTTGCTATTTCTGTTGTTGTTGAAGTGCAGCCTAAGACCATGATGATCTGATATGATACAAGGTATTATTTCAATCCTTTTGTATCTGTTGAGGCTTGCTTTGTGACCTACTGTGTGATCAATTTTGGAGAAGGTTCCATGGGGTACAGAGAAGAAGGTGTATTCTTTTGTGTTTGGGTGAAAAGTTCTGTAGATGTCTGTTAGGTCCATTTGATTCATGGCTTTGGTTAATGATGTTATTTCTCAGCTTAGTTCCTGTTTCAATAACCTATCCTTCAGTGAGAGTGGGGTGTTGAATTCTCCCACTATTATTGTGTTGGGATCGGACCACACGCCGAGCTCAGCCGAGTCTCAAGGCCTGCACAGTCCACCAAGTTCAGCCAGGGACTCTGGGCCCAAACCACACGCCAAGCTCAGCTAGAGTTTCTGGGCTGGGACTGTGTGCCAAGCTCAGCTCAGGACTCTGGGCCCACACCACTGGCCAAGCTCAGCTGGAGTTTCTGGCCCCAAACTGCCCGCCAAGCTCAGCCCAGGGCTCTGGGTCCAAACCCTGTGCAGAGCTCAGCTGGAGTCTCAGGGGCCGAACTGGACAATAAGGTCAGCCAGGGACTGTGGACCCAAACTGCATGCTGAGCTCAGCTAGAGATTCTAGGCCCAATCTGCGCACAGAGTCCAGCCAAAGTCTCAGGGCCAAACCAAGCACTGAGTCCAGTTTGGGTCTCAGGACAGGAGCCGTGCGCCGAGTTGAGCTTGGGTCACGGGGCCCAAACCTCATGCCAAGTTCAGCTGGGGTTGCGGGGCCCAAATCTTGCACTGAGTCCCCCCTCCCGCAGCAATTTCCACTGGTCACCACTCCAGTTGCCTCTGCTAGAGGGTTCCCAGGTGCAAACCTCAGCCGCCGCTGCTGTCACTCTGGTCTGAGAACATCTGCTCTCCTCCCATGTGCAGAGGTACGCAGGTTTTCTGTATTTTGGTTCTTTCAAACTGTGGAGTACTCCTGCTGTAGTGGGATGAGGAGCTTGGTGTTTCTGGTTCACAATTCCGTGCAATTTCCTGAATCATTTACTGGAGCTTCTAAACACGGTCTACGCTGCTCGCCGCCATCTTGGATCCTCCCTCAGGCTAGCCTTGAACTTGCTGTATAACTTCTGATCCTCCTGCCATGCGTTCCTGAAGACTAGGATTGCAGGTGTGTACCACCATGTTCAGGATTACATGGTCCTAGGGACTGAACTGGGGCTTTCCAAACTCTCCCGACTGAGCCACACCCCTGGTGCTTACATTACTTCTAACTAAGCAGAAGAAAGCAAAGCATGGTTAATTTCAGGGCAGCCTGGTCTATATGGTGAGTTCTGTGCCATTCAGGGCTACATTGCAAGACCTTGCTTCAAAAAACAAAACAAACGAAATAAATTGCTACAGATTCTACATATATTTTTTCCTCAGTAGCTCTACATTTAAAACAATGTAGAACATAGGCATTCTTATAGCAGGGCTTATTTTTTAATTAAAAATAAAATGAGACTTTTATTTGAAAACAAACACACTGTGCAGGAGGCTTATCAGTGGCTTTGGGGGAACTTAGCTAAAATTTGGGACATAAGGAATTGCTTGTGTTCGTACAGGAGAGCTACCAAAACACCTTGAAATAATGAAGAAATAATATTAATATATCTGTATGTTCATAAGGTTTTCATATAAAATTTGAATTCCGGATACTTATGTTACAGAATGAGTTTTTTACATTAGACTGATTGACAATTAAACAAATATATTTTTTTAAAGGATTATTTATTATTATGTATACAGTGTTCTGTCTGCATGTACACCTGCACGTCAGAAGAGGACATCAGATCACATTACAGATGGCTGTGAGCCACCGTGTGGTTGCTGGGAATTGAACTCAGGACCTTTGAAAAGGCAGGCAGCAGTCTTAACCATTGAGTCATCTCTCCAGTTCCCTAGATAAATATGTTAACAGCATAATAGAGGTAGAAGAGAGATATCTTCCTTGGAAGGCTGTGGAAATAATTCTTTCAGAATTCAATCCTGCTATGGAGTTGGACATTACAGGCTGGAAGGCCTGTTGCCATTAGACAGTCCACCAAAGCCCCTTCATGGAGTCTAAAACCAACAGTAGCAATTACTGGATATTTTTGCTTTCTATATGATTCTTCTGTGAAGACAGAACATAGTTGAAAATCATTTGTTCCTCCATAAATAAATGATGTTTGTGTTTTTTAAAATATTCATTTTTATGAGTTTGAAAGTTTATAGTTCTGCTTTCTAAGCACAGTAGAGTAGTGTGGCTTTCCATGAGTCTTGCTGTCATCCTTCAGGCCTAAGATCCAAACCCTTTGACCTTGGATCCCACAAAGACTATGGCGCTCTAAGGTGAGCCTTGAGATGATAGGCTCACCCTCTTGCCTCCTTTAGAACATCAAGGAATCGAGTCACTCTCCTGAGGGAGATTCATAAAGGTCCCAGAATTTTTGAAAGAGCATGTCCAAACAGAATTTTTCAAAATTGTGAGAGGAAAGGCCAGCAAAGTTAAAAACGAGAAAGCAGATGTGAATGCAATGAAATGCTGTTATTAATTGTGATGAAAAAAGACAGGGTAGTTATTAAGGAGCATATAGGAAGTGAGGTGACGGAGGCCATGAGTACAAACAATGAAAATGATTAGCATCACAAAAGAGATAAAGAATTAACTAAAAGATCATGCAGGGCTAAAGGAAGATGTGGTTGCTTGATTAGAAGGTTGATCAACTTTTTTTAAAGTAACACTTCATCATTTCCTAATACTGGTGTGAAAGTATCTATAGCAAAAAAGGGAGTGAATGAAGGTAGTAGAAGATTGATGGAGAAGAGTCTCTGCTGGGCAAGGTCAGAAAAGATTCCCACAGATGGCATGATTAGCTTTAGGTAAGAGAGATCATACCACTTGGCCTTGAAAAGGATGAGGAACACAGAGACAAGTTAGCTTGTTAATTTTCATAATGGTCAACTGAGAAAGAGTTTTAAGACACTATCAATGTTATTGTTTTTTTTAGAAAAACTAAGAATAAATGGAAGAGCCACCAGATTAAGTGTGAAATAATTGCTATGAAGAATATGAAGGAGATTAAACTAAAAAGTTACAGAAAAAAATATAGTCAGAGGAAAAGACCCATCTAAAGCTGGCACAGATAAGTCATAAGTATGCACAGTGTGATAGCTGCCATCATATGGAAAAGAAGGAGCTGCATGTGGAAAACTAAGTGTTTTTCTAGTTGGGAAACTAGAAGACCATGAATCAAAGAACTTCAGCTTGATTAAAAGACGAATGTTTGAGTAACATGGCAAAGAGTAAGCTGCATAAAAGATGCCAACAGATCCAAAATGGAGAAAGAAGAAAACACATAGACCGAGACAAATGAAGCCCAGAGGTCCTGATTAATGTACATATAAGGGGGTGGCAATGAAAGAGAGTATAAAGACCAGGAACAAAGAGTTGTCATTTCTGATAGAAAGCAAGGCATTAGAACGAAGAAGAAAAGAAGGCAAAACAAAAGAATAAAATAAAAATGGGGGACAGAAAAGGAAAAGAAAAAACAACAACAACAAAAAAGGCAGAGCGACTAAGAGCTGTATCAGCCAAAATGATAGACTAATCCAGAGATGAATTGTTTAAGGAAATACTGTGCCAGGTTTGTGCAGAGGTTGGTAAGAATGAGGTGATATAATAGTAATAAGGATGTTTTGGGGCAGGGAAAGTGGTAGGAAATAATAACCACCAGGGCAACTGGGCTTTCCATGGAGCATACATCTCAAAAATTGTATAGATTTATAAGGCAAGATGATTCCATATTTTAAACCAGAGTGAGATGATGAAGCATGAGAAATGGCTGTATGAGGGATGGCTTTAAGAGTTAGTTTTCAATGTGTGGTCTCAATGTATAGTGGAGTCTTACCATAATTACTAGGAAAAAAAAAAAAACCTTAAATGTGCCTTGAACCTTCTTGTCCCAGTGAAAAGGGAAGTGGCAGCTTCAAAAACGATCTGCCTCATTTAGGAAATGAAGTCCTTGTTGAAGAATTTGATGATGTAGATGCTCTTTGTTTTTGTTTTTGTTTTTTTTCTCTTGAGAGCCATCATAAGAGTCTGGATGTCATGTGTGTGTCAGCGTTGCGGTGGGGGGTGAGTACAGAAAAAGCAGAAACTGGATTGTCAAGATAGGGGAGGGACCAGGCAGTGTGGGGACTGAGTTTGCAGAAGACTGAGCTGACCTGAACAGGCACTCCTATGTTACATCTCTCTGTCCATATCAACTTTCTTACTCCAGTTTGGAGTCTGATGGATAGCCAAGCCATGTGAGGTTAAACACGCTTGGTATTTATAGCCGATGGCTATCGCAGTTACTGTGCTACATGAAGAGGGGATCAGTTCAGAGATCATGAGCACACACATTCCCACAGAGTCTACGTTTCTACACCCCAGCATGCCTGTATGGCAGTCACTGACTGGAGGAAGAGCCTCTTAACCCTGGCTTGCCGTGCTACTTAACATGTTGAGTGTTCTTCATTCTGAATGTAAGCAAAGTTTGACTTTCTCTACCCATTCAAATCCATTATTGATTTTTTTTTTTAAATTGGAAGAAGAAAACAAGCCAGTTGCAAACCTCTGGATCAAATGACGATTTTGGTTTATCCCTCAAGTCACTAGATTTGCCAACCATTTTAAACTGAGAGTGAATGATAAATGGATTACAATGCTTAAATCATATGAAAATGGAAAATGCAAGTGGAAATGACCACTATTGTTTCTTTGTTTGTTTCTGTTTTTTAAGACAGCTTTTCTCTGTGTAGCCTTGGCTTTCCTGAACTCACTTTGTAGACCAGACTGGCCTCGAACTTACAGTGATCTGCCTGCCTCTGCCTCCCGAGTGCTAGGATTAAAGGCGTATGCCATCAAGCCCGGCCACCACTATGGTTAAACACAAAAATATTCAGATGTCTCTAGTCACATACATAGGCTAAAATACTGCTTCAAGTCCAATCTAAGATGCACCCACAAAGTGTGGCTTTTCCAGAATCAATGTAAAAGAACATCTTTTCACTAAAAAGATGGAGAG
The DNA here is from genome assembly GCF_903995435.1 of Acomys russatus. NCBI lineage: Eukaryota > Metazoa > Chordata > Mammalia > Rodentia > Muridae > Acomys > Acomys russatus. The sequence goes on along the minus strand of NC_067148.1, from coordinate 31,711,910 downwards.
CACTGACAGACCAAGGAAAGGATTCAATCCAAATAGAGCTTGGTGAACCAACAAATTCACTGAGCTTATGTTTTAGAGGATGGGCAACTGAAAGGCGACTGCACTAATGGAAAGCTCCCCTCCCCAGCTGCAGCATAGCTGAGACATTCAAAGGTACGCTACTGGAGACCCAGTGCCACCCGTTGTTTATTATAATCTTGGAGAGATTACATGTAATGATCTTCTGAAGATATCATGAAAGGCTCATGAGCCTCCTGCCTCCTGCCTTAAGGGCCTGATTTACTGAGGGTCTCCTTCAGGTAACCACAGATATTTGACAGGATTTCTTTGTGTAACAACCCTAGCTGTCCTGGAACTCACTTTGTAGACCAGGCTGGCCTCTAATTCACAGAAATTCTCATGTCTCTACCTCCCAAGTGCTGGCATTAAAGACGTGCACTACAACCTCAGGCTCAAGGTTTTCTTTTAAAAGGAATGGTCCCTTTCTGCTAAACATAGAGGCTTGCACTCCAGCCTGCCATAGAAGGTCTTCCAGTGAATGAAGTCATGCAAATCTACTGCCACTGAGATATAAATCTCACCACTGCAACATACAGAAATGTAAGTAAAGCCATTCCATAATCCATAGCCAATTTTCCATAATCATGACACGTAAGACAAAAGTATGTACTTACATTTAAAACTCCAGCCAATAGATAAACACTTAAGTTAAAATTCATACTTGTTTTTTTTTTTTTAATTCCAGTTTATAGATGTGCTGGCCATAGGAATGCTTTAATGTGCATTTGTCACATCATTTCAAACTGTGAATTGCTTACTTAAAAATCCATATCCAGTTTCTTCTAAGTATTATCTCACAATAAGACACCAGCCAAGAAACCATAGTTCATAAGAATGATATCTGTAACTAAGCAACCACATGTTTAATATATCCTTGACAACATGCTAGCCAAATTGCTGCATCTTTTGTCTGAAAACTTTCTAAACTGTACTTCCCTATAATTCAAGTTCCCACTCATTCCTCCTGGAATATCAAGGAATTTGAAATGTTACAGCAGTGTGAAATTATACTTACAGAATAGCATTTTCCTGTTGCCTAGCTATAACCTATCAGTGGGCTGTATATTTATTGATGCATAGCCAGAATATAAAAATAAATTAAATAGAATGGAGTAAAATGTATCAACACAGAATAAAAAGAATTTAAAAATAAATTTTTATTTCAGAGATATATGTACCTATTGGTTCTCATGCAAATTATAAACATAATTTTATTCCCGGGGGAGTACACGGTAAAAAACAAGAGTTAAAAGCCAAGAGAATAGTGTTGCAGTACTGTATACAACATATATCAATACATACATATATACTATTACCTCTCTATATGTTTATATTATATATAAAACAGCATTACATAGAAGATCGATGAGTCAGTGAGGTCAAAAGTCTGCAAATAATAGCATATAGAAATCTAAGTAAACCCACTCCATGAGAGATGTGTGTGTGTGTGTGTGTGTTTGTGTGTGTGCTATATAAATAGAGTGTATATTTAGAGAGAGTTGAATGAAAGAAGGCAATTGTAAAGGGATTTTTAGATCAATTTTTAATTAATCTAAAGCCATAGAAAATAATATCTATCATTGAGTTACATATGCACATGCAGCAAATGTACAAAATAGGAAAAAAAAAAAAGACATCATTTTGAGAATAACAGCAAGTTCAGTGTGAGGAGGGGATGTATCTGCGAGGTTTAATTTTGTAAAGAGCAGTTCCAGATACCAAAGACCTTTGTTCAAATCCTGCCTCTGTCCTTCTCTATTTCATTGCCCGGGTTGTTTCATTGATCTTAACCTTGTCCTTCATATGTGAAATTAAGGAATGGTACTGCAGCATGAACAGAGTAGGGAGCTGGAAGAAGAGAGATTCAGTCGTGAAATTGTGCCCATATAATATGTCCCGTGTAGTTTAAATAATTTGATTCATTTTAATTAGCCAGCCCCTTATAGTGGCTAAATTAAGGCTTGATGGAGGCTAGACATCCTGAACCACTAAGTTTTATTTTCTACCTTTGGAGTAAAGACATAAGATCGCAACATATTACCTAGGATGGCAAAATCAAGAGATAACACCATTAGCCTCGTTGACATCCTGTGAGAGGAGCCTGGAGATCATATTCCTCTAACACTTCCAAGGAGTGAGTGAGTGAGTGAGTGAGTGAGTGAGTGAGTGAGTGAGTGAGAGAGTGAGTGAGTGAGTGAGTGAGTCACTGAGTGAGTGAGTGAATGGATGAACTTGTATTTTATTTTAAAATACACTTTAGCCTTAGCTCGTTTTAAATGATTGTCAGAAGTTCTTCAATTAACTTGTACAGGACTGATTTATGTCTATTCTTTGATATTGTTGGCTGCTTATCCACCAATACCCTCTAAAAAATTAAATCATAGTAAATTTAGAGAATACCAAAATGAATATAAACATGTACACACACATAAAATGAAAGAAAATAAGAATCTTCAGGCAGTGGTGGTGCAGGCCTTTAATGCCAGCACCCAGGAGGCAGAGGCAGGTGGATCTCTGTGAGTTCAAGGCCAGCCTGGTCTACAGAGGGAGTCTCAAGACATCCAAGGCTACACAAAGAATCCCTGTCTTTAAAAAGGGTGATGGTGGTGGTGGTGGTGGTAAATTATCAAGAAATTCGTTATAAGAAGTGAATACAAAACTTTTATAGTTATAGCATTAATAATTTCAAAATTAAGAGAGAGAGTGATGGACAGACAGACAGACAGACAAATTAAATTTGACCTGGGAGTAATGACTATGATATCACTAGTGGAAAAGGACCAAGAACTTGCAATCTATAGGTTTGGAATCAGTCCTGCTACTTACTGTGGTATTTTAAAGTCATGCATATTTCTTAATCCTCTTCTTCATTCTTACAAACATACAGGAATAAGTGAGCTTACCTCACAAGTTTTAGGAAAGTAGGAAGTAGGTGAACATTATACCTGGTCAAGGCTGAGATAACCCTCCTCCATAGTTCATAATCGTGGTAACTTGGCTTTCTACCTGATTTTTATATTAATTTCCTTATCCATATTTGTTTTATTTTTCTTAAAATAGCTAAAAAGATAACTTGTAAAGATAAAAAACACAAAAAACATTTTTTTTTTTTGGTCCATGGATAAGGACACCTTTTTCTGTGTGTGGTTCATCTTCAAAAATGCAGTTACTAATAAAATATGTCACATTTTAGATTTTTTAAATCTATACTTCAGTCAATTCCTGGCCTACAAAAGACTCATGTGGCAAAAAAGAACTAATCTAGTTTAGGATAATTCATGAAATAAGTTATCATTACCCTAGACTAAAAACTCTTTGATTTTTCTTTGTTTTTCTTTATTACAAATCTTTAAAATAGCTAGTTTTCCCAGAAGTGTTTTAGATGAGGTCCAAGGATAGATACAAAAAAAAAGTACAAAAAGAAAAAAGAAAGAAAGGAAGGGGGGAGGGAGGAAAGAAAGGAAGGAAAATCAGAAAAGGAAGAAAAGAGAAGAGGAGAAATGAAAAGAGAGAAGTCTCCACAGACAAACCCCACAGCTTCTCACGCCTGCTCACCAGTGGCTTTCATTCCATTAAGTCGTTTGCAGCACAATTTTGTTCCTGAAGCTGGACTCTGCTGTACCAGATTTTGGAAATATGTACTTAGCTGGATCACTTATTTATTGAGCACTTGCTGTCCATATCAATAATGTTGTCCCTGACCTGGCAATAAAATTATTTTTTTCATGTTTTGTGTGCTCTTGTTCTGTGAGATCCATTGTAGAGAGAGATGGTTTGACATTACTGTGACTTTCTTTCTTTTTTTTTTTCATCATCTTCTTCTTTTTAGAATACAGTGCTTAATACAGATTTTTTATTATTAATTTTTATTGAAAAGTAAAATCATTCATATTACATCTCATTTGCTATCCCATCCCATGCATCCTCCCATTCCTCCCTCCCTCCCGCTTTCACCCCATTCCCCTTCCCTATGACTGTGACTGAAGGGGACCTCCTCCCCCTGAATATGATGATAAAGTATCAAGTTTCTTCTTGGTAGTCTACTATTCTTCCTCCGAGTGCCATCAGGCCTCCCCATCATTCTGCACTATCTCTGTTAATCAAAATTTTCATAAAGATGGAAGGCTTCATAAACACAATATTCCAATACTGTGAGGTTCATACCTTATTTGATGTAGTTTCTCTTCTCTTTTTCTACATTACAAAACCTGTTTTGTTTCATATGTTGTCCTTTGCGTTTTGCTTATACTAGCCCAGCCATATCTGCCTTCTGCACTCCTAAAACAAACCTTTTTTCCATTTCTCCTAAATCTTTCTAATATTTTTAAAAACATCCTCTTTGTTGTATTTCTGAGTCTTCTTTTTCAGAAGTTATGGCTGGTTGTGATGTTTTAAATAACAGTATATGACTCAAACGTTACTGTCCATTTAGGGTTCTGTATTCATGTTATGTGCGTTTAAAAGCGACCTTATGTCTTAAAATAGTTTATGACTTCGATATGGTCACTGAACTAAAACTAGCATTAAAGTTAAGCTCTCAGAAGCACCTGCTGACTAGTCTCAGTTTCTTGTAAGTCAGACTGGAAAACACAGCAAGCATTTAGTTCTCAAGCTTTTTTAGCTTTACTTTTAATGTAATTCTTCTAGTACGTTGTGTTTTTCAACGAAAGAAATTAACTGGGTTGCCTAATTGGAAGTCAAGTGCACAGATACCTAATCGCAATACAGAACTCAAACTTAACACATCCTGGTCCTTATCTTTCCTTTGCCATTCAGAAAGCATTCTATGGGAGTTTCCTTTAAGGGCAATTATCAAAATCGCTGATTCGTCTTTTTGCCATTATTCATAACTTTTTAAAAAAATTTTAACTTTCTTTTTAATTTGTTCATTTTACAACCCAATTGTAGCTCCCTCTCTCATCACATTCTGGTCCCACTCTCCCTCCTTCATACCTCCTCCCTCCTTCCCTCCCTCCCTCCCTCCTTCTCTCCCTCCCTCCCTCCCTCCCTCCCTCCCCTAGTCCTCAGAAAGGGGAACCCTCCTCCCCTATCATCTGAACTCAGCCTATCAAGACTCATCTGTACTATTTGTATCCTCTTCCTCTGTAACCTGGCAAGGCAACCCTGCCAGGGGCAAATGATCAGCATATGGGCGCCAGAGTCCATGTGAGTGGTCGTCCCTGCTAGCCATATTGTGGGACCCACATGGAGACAGTACTGCCTGTCTACTACATCTGAGCAGAGTGTCTAGGCCCTCACCATGCACGCTCCGTGGTGGGTGCATCAGTTGCTGCAGCCCCCACATCCCACACCCCTGGCTTTTCATTTAGTTTTTATGAGAGCTTGAAATTTTATTGGCATACTCATGTCAAAAGTTAGAAGTAGTGGGGTTTTTTTTTTATTGCAAAGACTAAGTATATTATTACAATTAACTCATTTTATTATATAAACCGTAGTTATTTCTAAGAAACATTTGAAAATGTTGAGAGAGAAAGAAGAGATTTGAGTTAATTAATTCAGTAGAGTATCCATGACCACTGAGATATTATGACTGAATCCAAAGGGTTGTAATGGAAACACATTTTATCACATCTATATCCAGGAGCTGATGCTCGTAGACTTTAAACATCATTTTTAAAAACTCTAATAATTAAAGTGAAATTAACTGGGCTGTGCGTTACTTGTCATTTACAGATTGTCCCATAGCTACATTCCGTATCTATGGGCAGATGTGTGCTTTAGAGAAAGCATTCAATGTGATTCATGATAAGAGCCAAAAGATCTTTCCAACAGAATTAATAAATTATTGCTTAGATTTATTTTTAACAAAGCATATTTTATTAAGTCTTATCCAGCTAAGTACAATAATAACAAAGGGGGAATCAGAATCACTCTCATTACCTGCTTCTGTGATTGTGCACACATAAAGTATGCATGAAGCCTTTGAAAGGAGAGATTATGCGGGCTGAATGCTAATTTCGTGAATACTGTAATTTCGGTTCTCTATCCATGTTCAAGCTGGTTGTGCTTGGAGGAACAGCTGAAGCTTTATGGGAAACTTTGTAAAACATTCTATTTAGAAGCAATTCTTTCTCTTCACATTATGTGCTCTGGGTATTTTTTCTCCCATTGTGTTTTATTTTGAGAGCATTTGTATGGAAACAAGATCTTTGTTTCTTCCAAGCACATCTGCTCTTGCTGGTTATAGATTATGAGAAGTCATCATCCTCTGTGACATCATAATCATTTCCATGGCAACCAGCTTGGATTTGAAAAAAAAAAAAAGATAAAAAATTTATAAGACATTTGCAGCGGCAAAGTATTCAGTTTCTAAATTGATACGTATCAGCTTCTCAGAGATCTGCACCCAACACTTGTGGTTAACAACTTCAAAGTCCTGAATCTTTAGTGCGTTGCACTTAATTCTCTTAACATGCATGCGGCTTCAAGCTCTAAGTATGCAAAGTTTAGAAAGATGGTGGGGGGGGACATAATACTTGAGTAAAGGAGTTCTAAGATGACTAACTTTACTTATCTCAACGCCTTGCCATGCCACTTGGCCAGTGCTAGCGCAATAAGGGACCTTGGAGCTTTATGCTCTGCTGGAAATAACAGCAGAGATTTGAATAGCAGTCATAAGGAACTTGAAATCCTTTTACTTGAAATGTTTTTTTGTGAACAGGCACCGCATTCTCTCAGCCACTTCAGCATTGTCACTACCGTGATGAAATGTGGCTAAGGACTTGTAACACAATCATTTTGATAGCTAGCCAAGGCTGCTAAAGATAGCTGGGAGTAAGGGAGACTGTGTGGCAAGACTGATTACCTGAGGCTTTGTCAAAATTATGAGCTTTTATTTTAACCTGTTATTATTTAAGTTTATATGTATAAGTGACTTACCTTAATGTACGTCTGTATACCATGTTCACGCCTGATGTCTGCAAAGACCAGAAGAATGGCATTGGATCTTTTGATGACTGTGAGCTACTGTGTGGGGTCTGGGGATTGAACACAGGTCCTCTAGAAGAGCAGCCAGTGCTCTTAACCACATAGTTGTCTCTTTAGCTCAAAATTATAAACTTTTGACTATAAGGAACAAGTAATCCATAAAGAAACTCTTATTTAGTGCTTGTTATATGCCTAGCACTATAGTAGGGTAGACAAATGTAGTAAGTCAATGACATGACCCTTGAGATTTATGCTTAACTATTACTCTTACTAGAATATTTTCCATTAAATTATCATCTTTTTCTTAAAAAGCTATTCATTTTCTTTTAGACAGTGTCCATGTTAGACATAAGCCATGGTTAGTTCAGGAAAGCTGATCAGATGCACCTAAGGAAGCTATTCTGTCTTTGATTAGGAAAATTTGGAAAGCGAGGGCTCGAGGCAGCTCACTGGGATGGTAGAGTCAGAGCAGTGGACACTAGGTGATGATCATGGGCCTAGACATAAAGCCTATGCCAGCTATGCTTGCAATAAGTAGAACTGTCAGTCAAAAGATAGGTCAGAGTATGGAATGAAAGGATGGGCAGCAGGACCAAGAACAAAGAGTCCAATTCCAGGAGATCTGTCTAAGCACAAGTAGGGCATGCAGTGGGAGAGGCGGGCTGTCTTAGTTTGGTTTCAATTGCTGTTCTAAAGAACATGAAAACACGTCTTGAGGAGAAGAGGGTCTATTTCAGCTTATAGTTGTGGTCTGTCATAATAGGGTCAAGGCAGGAACACAGGACAGAAACCTGGAGGCAGGCATAAAGCCAAGCCCATGGAAGAACACTGCTTACGGGCTTGTTCCCCTGGCTTGTTCAGTTTTCTTTCTTATATAACTCAGGACCACCTTCCTAAAGATGGCACTGCCCCAGTGGGGTAGGCCCTCCCACAGCAGTCACTAATCTGGAAAATAGTCCCATAAGACTGACTACAGACCAGCCTGATGCAGGCATGGTCTCAAATGAGATTCCAGTTTTCCAGAAGAATTTAGCTTGTGTCAAATTAAAAAAATAACAACAACAACAACACACAAAACAAAACAAAGCAAACAACAACAACAAAAAAAGCCCACCACCACCACTAAAACACCTAACAAGCACAGAGGCAAATGCCAACATGTCAGGCAGCTTATGGGGTCCTCACGGCCTAAAGCAGAGACAAAGTCAGGAAAGCCATGAGGCCTGGGTGATGACTCAGTCTGTAGGGAACTTGACACAGGAGCAAAAAGGTCAAACCAACTGGAAAGAGTCTGAAGTGGTCAAAGTAGCAGTAGCAGTAACAGCAGCAGCAGCAGCAGTAATTAATGATAATAATAAATTACATATTATTTTATTTTTATTTTTTAATCTTTTTAAAAATTCTTTTTTATGTACACGTTTATATTATTAAACACATATAATAAACTATATACAGCAAGAAAAACCACAAACCAATCAGGAATTATATAAGTGTTACATTCATAGTGTTTTGGCTATTTGTATTTGGCAGCCTTGAGGAAAACATCTTTCCTACTTGTAGGGTCTAAAATTCTGAATGTGAATCGATATCTATCATGCTTCATCATTATCAACTTAAAATATCTATCTAGACCTAAAAACATCTTAACCTCTAAACAACTAAGCTTAATTATAAAACAGCTATCTGGTCTTCAACCACATCAGAGTCTTGAGAAGGAATAAAATTAATTGCCTGAGTAAACAGGAAGTGCAGGTTAGCCGCTTTTAAAGTGAAAAAAATAATGACAGAGACAGTTTGCTGCCTGAACACTCACCCCAAACTCTCTATAGTGTTGAAGCATCATCTTCAGCCTTCTGGCCCAATATATCTGACAAACATATTTGTGAGGCAGGAACTATTGAGAACTTGCTTACCTTGTTTTGGCAGAGTTTGGCCGTCAATTCTGCCTGCATCCAAGCTTGCCCATTGTTAGGCAGAATTCTGTCAGTGGCCAAAATGAGGTCATTTTGTCCAGTGGCTGGTTTGCCACATTAGAAGCCATCTCCATAAGGAGGGTCTTTGATGCTCATCATCTTCTTTGAGGTAGGCCGGATTATTATATTATAATGATTATTATTATAACTATTATTTTAAGAGACTGGATGTAGCTTCTACATTAATTTTTCTTTCTTCAGTTCTAAGCACTCTCAGAAACAAAAGTTTAGTGAAACGGACAATGACAATAGTATTAAAGCATACCTTATAAAACAGGCAATGAAGAAATAACTTAACAAATACATGTGTAACTATGATACATATTATGGACATAGAGGAGGGGATACCCAATATGTTCTTATAGGGAGTACGGATCTGGGATATAGGGGACCTATAGCGTATCACTGGAGGATTTGCAGGGACACACATTGATTCAAGGAAAAAAAATCTTCCCTCCAGCTACCCTGGCCTACCAAATACTAAACCTATGGCTATGAAAAACCCACCCAGACCCAGAAAGACACACACGGTATGTACTCACTCACTAGTGGATGTTAGCCATATAGTACAGGAAAAATATACTACAATGCACAGACCCAAAGAAGATAAGTAACGAGGAGGACCCAAGGGAGGATGCTCAAATCTCACTCAGAAGGAGACATAGAAAAGACAGAGGTAGTGGTGGAAGATAGGAGAGGGAATGCAGAGAACATGAGGGTAGAGATCAGACCTGGGAAGAGCTGAATTGGAGGACAGATGGGCTGTAGAGAAAAGAGAAACTGTGTCCTGGGGCATCTCTGTAACAAGCTGGAGAGCTAAGTCAGAGTAGGCTCCTGGGAGGATATCAGGGGGAACTTTGGCAGAGACTCCTAGTAGCAGCGCCTATAGTGACTGAAGAAGACACCCTTTAACTAGACAACACTCCTAATAGAGGGAGGGTAGTACCAACCCACCCACAAAAATGTCGTCACGAAAGTTACTCTGCCTACAAGATGTGCAGGCATAAAGATAGAGCAGATACAGCAGAGATTAAAGGAATGTTCAGCCAATGCCAGGCCTACCTGAAGACCCACCCCATGAGGGAGAAACAACCCCTGACGTTATTAGCTATACTCTGCTATGCTTGCAGACAGGAGCCTAGCACAGTTGTCCCCTGAGAGGCTCCACCCAGCAGCAGTTCAAACAGATGCTGAGACTCACAGCCAAACATTGGGCAATGCATAGGGAGTCTTGTGGAAAAGGGGGAGGAAGGAGCAAGGGACCTGGAGGTGACAGGAGCTCCACAAGAAAACCAACAGAACTAACCAGGGCCCAGAGTGGCTTGCTGAGACTGAAGCACCAACCAAGGACCATGTGTGGACCGGCCCAAACCCTTGACACAGATGTAGCCAATGGGTCCCTCAAGCTTCATGTGGGTCCTCTAGCAAGAGGGGCTGTCCCTAACATGGACTTTCTTGCCAGTTTTATATCACTTCCCCCTTTTATAATCACTCCCTTGTCAGGCCACAGGAGACGAGAACACACTCAGTCTTGATACAACTTGATGAGCTGGGACAGGTGGGAAGGAAGGCTCCCCTTTTCTAAGGAATAGCAGAGGGAGGGGGAAGGGAGGGGAGTGGGAGGGAGGGGGAGAGGGAGGGAGGTGCAGAGGGATAGAGGGTGAGACTGGAAGGAAAAGAGGGATGGAGCTATGACTAGGATGTAAATTGAATAAAAATAATACATTTTAAAAACAAACAACAAAAAAAATCCCTACTGTGCAGATGTCTCATTCTCAGTAATCGACTGGTGGTGTCCAGTGATTCTCACTATGAAAGTCTTCACATACCTGATGCATTTCATAGGTCCATGGGGGTCTCCAAAGTCAGCTTATTACATCTGACTTGCCTTGCCTTGTCTCAACGCCTTCACCCTCATGATCAGCTCTTGAGTGAAAAGTCAGGTTTTTGTTTTGTTTTGCTTTGTTTTGTTTTGTTTTGTTTTGTTTTTTGTGTGGTTGAGAAGATTCTTCTGTTTATGTGAAATTAAGATTTATACCAAATAACAGTCTTTCTCAGATCTCAGTAGCTAACACATTTAGAAAGCATTTCCTGAAACACGAGGCTTTTCTCGATTGTTGTTCAATTATTCCTTTGGGAAAGAGAGTCCTTTCCTGATTCTTCTGTATATGCCTGTCAGATGAGGGCACTGAAAGGGAAAGGTCATAGAGAAGGTTTCTACTGGTCAGGCATGGAAGGTCTGTGTACAACTTTGTCCAGTTCCTTGTAGAGAACTTAGTATAGATTACACCTAACCTAGGAGTGGCTATAGAGTGTTTAGTATGACTCTGTGCTGAAAAAAAAAAAAAGAAAGAAAGAAATGTTTTGTAAATCAATGTCTATCTTTTAATTCACAACCAATCAATCAATCATCAATCAATTCAGTATTTTCTGCATGCAATGAAATTCTGTCATCCTCAACTCAAGTGATACTACTCAAAGCATCATTGAGCCCCCAACTTTAGCTGCTCAAAGTCCAGGGTGTCCAGGTTGTGTTTGTTCGGGGTTCCTCAGGTCCACCTGAAACTGACCTGTTGAGAATGTAACGTGCATATGTAACATGCCTTATGAAAGTAAAAATACTATCGGAGACAGGGAAACACATACTTTAGTGCTTTCTCTGCTTTTCTTTAAAAAAAAAAAAAAACGACTGATTTCACTTTTTATTTTCTCTTTGTGACCTGCAAATTATGTAGACAGCCAGAGGCCTGGTGGCCTAAGTTGTCTACTCAGTGTAAATGCGGTGGGACTTGCATTCAGAAGAGGGAACACGAGGGCATACGTAGCAGAGAATGACCTAATTTGGGACACTTTCTTATCTCTTCCTGATCTGATTAAAATCTCATTGACCTTGTACCTTTGGCTGCTCTCATCAAGTTAATTATTATTTTTTTAATTTTTAAAATTACATTTATTTACTGTAGGAGGGTATGCGTCATATTGTGTTTGTGTAGATCAGAGAACAACTTGAGGGAATCTGATTTCTCTTCTATCGTGTGGTCATGAGATTGAACTCATATTCTCGGGCTTCTCAGTAAGCACTTTTACCCACTGAGCCATAAGCCAAGCCACCTCTATTGCTTGAAAGTTTTCCCCTTTCTTTCTTTCTTTCTTTCTTTCTTCCTTTCTTCCTTTCTTCCTTTCTTTTCTCTTTTCTTTTCTTCTTCTTCTCCTCCTCTTCCTCCTCCTTCTTTCTTCTTTGACATGGTTTCTCTGTGTAGCCCTGGCTACAGAACTCACTCTGTAGATCACAAATATCCACCTGCTTCTGTCTTCTGAGTGCTGGGATTAAAGTCATGCTACAATACGATCTGATAGAATTTCCTTTTAAGCAGTATATTGCATAGCAATACCTGAAATTGTTGCTGAAGAATGTCATTTCATTGGGGCTTGGGCAGCCTTTGTGTTTTCTCTTCTTTTTTTTTTTTTTTTATTAAATTTTTTACATATACATTTATATTATTACACACACATATATAATAAACTACCTACAGCAAGAGCAACAATGACAAAATCAGGAATTATATTAATGTTACATTCTTAGTGTTTTGGCTATTTGTATTTGACAGCCTTGAAAAAACAACTTTCCTACCTTGGCGCGTCTGAAATTCTGAATGTGAATCAGTCTTCATCATATCTTGTCATTACCAACTTAAAACACCTATTCAGACCTCCTAAAAGCATCTTAACCCCTCAACAACTAAGCTTAATTGTAAAGCTAAACTATCTGGTCTTCAACCCCATCAGAGACTTGAGAGGGAATAAACGTGATTACCTGAGTCTACCAGGAGTGCAGGCTTCTCAAATGAGAAGATGACAGAGACAGTTTGCTGCCTGAATAGTTATTCAAAGCTCTATATAATGTTTGGAGCATCATCTCCAGCCTTCTGGCCCAATATATATGACAGAGATATTTGTGAGGCAGGAGCTATTGAGAACTTGCTTACCATGTCATGGCAGAGTTTGGCTGTTGACTCTGCCTGCATCTAAACTTGCCCTTTTTAAGGCAGAATTCTGTCTGTGGCAAAAACGAGGACATTTGGCCCAGTGTCTTTTGTTTCTCTTCTTCCCCAAGCTTTGTTTGAAGACACCTTTTGTCCCAGCTCATAGGTTTGTTTGTTTGTTTGTTTATTGGATTTTTACTGTTGTTTTTTATATTTTATTTATTTTTTTGTTTGTTTGTTTTGGGTTTTGGGTTTTTTTTTTCAAGTGCAGTTTCTTAAGAGTTTCCAAGTCCGTCACAGTGCCGAGGTTTATATTGGACAGATGTTAAATTTGACTTGCTCTTAGATTTTCAGTCCCTATACTTTTCCTTCATCTTAGTAGCAGCCATCTTGAGACTACCTGAAACAATGTGCCAGAACACAACAATACATCCCTTACTCTGACAGTCTGATGCTTGCTGAAGGGTTGAATTGTTGAAGAAATCCCACTAGTCCTTCGTCACTCAGTGCCTTTTCAATATTTTTAGTTCTTATTCTAGGTCTGAAATCTATTAGCATTTCAGCCACATAAGATCCTTGATCCCTGAACAACGTTCTCACTTTCATTCTCCACTAAAACATGAGCCCAAGCCCATGCGGGTGCATCTCTTTCTTGCTTCTATTGTGGTCAACACAGTGTTATCTGACCTTTCCAACTACATCCCCCAGAGCGGCAAACTCAGTAGCTCTGTGGTTTGCCCTTCACATTTTCTCACAACAGCTCTACTGAAGTTTCTGGGGTATAGTAGAACTTCACAGACATCTGCTTTCCTAGGTTTTAGCTTCATTTTCTTCCTCCAGGCACTAAACCAATGCCCCTTATCTGGGAGGGTGGTGGTGGTAGTGGTGGTGACATGGTGCTGTTCTATTTGTAGCACATATCAAAGTGACAATTTCTGTATTGATCAAGACAGAATAGATGCTATAAATAAACACAAATATTTATATATTATATGCATATATATTTAGTTCTTGGTTTACAACTTTCTCTGTAAGCAATGAAGAGATCTGTTTGGAAGTTCAGTTTATTGTACTACTTTGAACTAATGCATTGTCCTTGTTAAAACCCCTGAACAACTAGAGACACAGCTGAATGAAAATGTATGTATTTATCTACACTGAAAGGCTTGTGATTTTCAACACTGTTATGCCCAAATGTTATGCTCAGAGTTTGTTAAAAAGTTACTTGTAAATTTAAATTTCCACTTCCCTTGATCTGAATTAGTAGTTCCACATAGTAATCAAAAGGTTGGCCATTTTGATTTTGATAAGTACCTTTTAAACCTACTGAAATAGTTTAAACACATTTGAATTTGTGTTTTTAAATGATCTAGCTACTAGGATATGAAACTTGGGTTTTTTAATGGAAAATTAACTCATACGGTTTCAACTACTTTTTTAAAAAATTCATGAAAGTGGATACCATTGCAAAATTCTCCTCTTTATGGACACCTTAGTATGACTCTTTGAAAACATAATTACTGTTTCATTCCTTGTTAAAATGTGATGTCTACCATGGAGGGGAGAACTATTTATCTTTTTGCAGAGATCCATTTGGCAGTGTGACCAGGATTAACACAAAACACCACGGAAGCTGACAGAGAGCCAGCCCTTGAATGAAACCCTTTGAGGTCAGGCTCCCTGCCGAGGAGGAGTGTGAATGACGGCCAGGAGTAGAACTGAATGGACCAAAATAAAAGTTACCTGGCATGTCCATGAAAGCACTTAACCATGTAACATAGTAAGAACTCTAAGAGACCAAAAATGAGTGAACCAACAAGGGTACCTCTGAGATTCTCTAGTGGTGAAAACCAAACAAACTGACAATAAAATATACCCTATGTAAGTAAAAGTCACCATTTTATTACTAAGACATCAATTTTATCAACATGCAGATTTCAATAGGAGAATTGACACACGTTTTAAAGTCTGTATGGTGAGTTTATAATACTGCGATAAGGCCTGCCAGCCCTTTATAGAAAAATTCAGTCCAATCAATCAACCAAACAACCAATCAATCAATCAATCCAAGCAGCTTAATGTAAACTGAGCCAGATAGTCCTGTATTATAATCAGCTTCCCTTACAATAGCAAACTACCTGAGATAATTAGTTTAGAAGGATGAACATTCTGTTCTGGATCACGGTCTAGGTCTTCCCTGTCTGTCAGTTCACCCACAGCTCTGGGCTTGGTGTGGCAGCAAGAACATGATGGAAGTAATATGTCCTCACTTCATGGTCAGGATGCAGCAGTGAGGAAGAAAAATAGAGCAAGATCCCATAATCCCTTCCTAGGGCATGCCCCCAAGGACCCAGAGACCCTTTAGTGTGACACAGCCCCCAATGACCCAGAGACCTTTACTGTGACACATCTCTCAAAGGTTCGACCTTTCCCCAGTAGCACCGACCTTCGCACCAAAAGTTTTTAAACACATGTGCTTCATGGGACACATTCCTCCCAAACCATCACAGCCTCCTACTGCAGTTCCACAGGATTAGTAGGTTTACCTATTTTAAGTGTTGCTACATGAAAAAAATGTCCTTTCCAGGGAAACAGGGAGAAAGAGTGGCTGGGGAGTGGAGTGAAAGTATGGAGAGCAGGAGGAGAAGTGTGGTCTGGGTGTAATACATGAGAGAAGAATAAAGATACATGATAGATAGATAGATAGATAGATAGATAGATAGATAGATAGATAGATAGGAAAGAAAAACACCCTTCCCAAGAAAAAACACTTGGTTGTGGGTCACCTAGAAAGTGCTCTCCTCTTGAAAAATAGCTATACAATAATTGGTTTTTATCTCTATTGAAAAACACACACAACAATAACAACGAAACTAAAGAGAGCATCAAGGTCCACATGTGTGTTCATTATCAATAGATTTTAATGTATTTATTTTTAGATTCACATAAATGTCCGTGCATATTCTAATATATTCTTCCTTTCACCCTAAGGTATTTTTCTACAGACCTTTATGTGTAGACCCACACCATCTTTAGGACCTTGCATCACTACTGGCCGGAATAGTGAGGCCATGCTTGTTCTCAATAATTATCCCAGACAAGAGAAGAGGAAATCTCCCACTTGGGCAAAGTTTGTCCCAATATTGTTTTAGCTCTCACCATGTGTACTTAAATCATCTTAGTCTCAGTCCCATTTGGAGGCCACTTCAGCTTCATCTCCCACATAATATGTTTCATGGCTCTTTAAGAGTGGCTCAGCTTCAAACTGACATTGTGGCTCAGCTCCACGCTGAGTGATATTGACAGGATGTCAGCCTTATGATTATAAATGAAGGACAACGCATCATGTCAGTTCACTTCAGTCTTTTCTTTATCTGAGATGAAGGTTAGAATGATTTTTGCGTTTTAATCTGATTGATTCTTGACAAATCAAGCAAGAGATCATAAAAAGAAAAGGAGTCATGTCTTAAATTCTGTCTATACAGTGAATAGTATTTCATATTCCTGGCCAATAGCTTCACAGGAAAGAGAAATTTTTGAAGCAATAGAAAATTTAAAATGCAGGAAAAATTATATCTGTGATTTATATTTGTCTTTTTTGCCTGAAATAACTTTTAAAAACTTTTAATTTTATTAAAGTTTTATATTTGTAGGAAAAATTGAAATTGTCTTTAAAATATAGGCGGTGAAATTGAAACAGCTTTAAAATAATTTTAAAAATTGGTTGATTTCTTTATCATTTGACATTTGAAGTAATATTCATTTAGTATTACTTCAATAAGCCAAGGAAGTAACCAGAACAATTGTATCAAACAGTGGTTCTTAACCTGTGGGTCAGAACCCCTTTGAAGGATCAAATGACCCTTTTACAGATATTACATATTGGCTATCCTGCATATCAGATATTTACATTATGATTTGTAACAGTAACAAAATTATAGTTATAAAGTAGCAACAAAAATAATTTAATGGTTGGTGAGGAACTGGATTAAAGGGCTGCAGTATTAGGAAATTTGAGAACCATTGGCATAAGCAGGCAGCATTGCTATAGTTAGGAGTTTAAGACGTAAAATATTCTGCATAGAGTAAGAATATAGAGCTGTGACCTCTGATCTCCTTAAGTCAATATTAAAGTGTTCAAAGGTGCTTTCTGGGAAATAATTTAGGAGGTTTAGACTTCATTACAGAAGTTATCAATATATACAAGCTACTGACAATTACTATTTACTGGTTAATGAAATGGAACGTGGAGTCCACTGAAGTTTCTTGTCAACTCTAGGACAAGAAAAGAGACACATTTGGAGGCATAGACACATATTTTAGAGAGCAGAAAGGTCACCAGACTTGGATGAATTGGCAAAGACTTAGAAGCTTGTTGCCCAGCAGCCCTGAAGGGAAACCAAAGGAGGTATGTAACTGTCTCTGTGTCACTTAAACTTTCTATCCTCAGAATATAAACATCTTGGGAGCAAATGTCTTGATTTTACATGTAAAACCTATGCCTATCACAGAGGGAGCTTTCAGAGATAATTCCTAACAAATTATCTCTGGAATCTTGATGATTTCTACTCTGTGTAGGGAGTTTGAAGATGGTACCAAGTTGCAAATAGGAGAGAAGACTTAGGAAGAGAAACTCATGGAAGCGCATGCGCGTGCACGCGTGTGTGTGTGTGTGTGTGTGCGCACACACACACACACACACACACACACACACTATGGGGAAAGTAAGCAAGTGAGAAGTAAAAACAGAGACAGACACAGAGAGAGCATACATGCATACCTGTAAATGTACATGTATTTATTTAGTATGGAGATTGGTACACATGAACCCATGACACACACAAGGGACCCTTCATCTGCTGTCTATGTGGAACAGCAGTAAGCAAGGATAACCAAATCTGAAGGCCAAGAACTGGAGTGTGAAGACATATAATTTAAGTTGCAGAGGTCAGAGGACCAAGTCACAGGAGGTCTGGTGTCCCAAAGCTCAGATGTCCCATACCAGGAGAGGATAGGTGCCCCAGCCTGTCTTAGTTATGGTTCTATTGCTAACAAATAGACACCATGACCAAGGCAACGCTTATAAAAAGAAACCACTTAATGGAGGTGGCTTACAATCTCAAAGGGTTAGTTGGTTATCATTATGGCATGGAGCATGGTAGAAGGCAGGCAGGTGTGGTACTTGGTGAAAGGGCTGAGAGCAGCCAGCAGGCAGAGAGAGACTGGGGAGGGAGGGAGAGAGAGGGAGAGAGATTGGGTCTGGACTTTTGAAACCTTAAATCCCACTGCCAGGGATACACATCATCCAACAAGGCCACACCTACTTCTACATCTGCTAATCCTTCCCAAACTTGGTCCACTAACTGGGGACCAAGTATTCAAGCATATGAGCCTATGGGGGCCGTTCTCATTCAAACCAAGGCACAGCACAAGAAGAAAGAGATAATTCAGTTATTTGTGCTCTTTACCATATTCCAGTCCAGAAAGGACTGGTGAGAATGACTTTGCTCCCTTAATAACAGATAACTTCTTGTAAAAAGCACTGTCTGTTCTTCCAGAGGTCTCGAGTTCAATTCCCAGCAACCACATGGTGGCTCACAACCATCTTCAATGAACTCTGGTGCCCTCTTCTGGTGTGCAGGCAGACATTTGGACAGAATACTGTATAAATAATAAATAAATAAATATTTAAAGAGGAAAAAAAAGCACCCATCCACATACTCTCAGAAACAGCTTTTCAGGCATGGGGCATCCTCTCATCTCATTCAGACTGGTGCACAAACTCACCACCCCAAAATCCCTATTTTTAAACATATGTGTCCTATGCCGTGGTGTAAGAAGCAAACAATAGGTTACCCACAGCATGTGGAAAAGCATTTCTAATTGGATTCTATAGCATAAAAATGATAGTGTGTACAGTGAAGGTGAGGTTGGTGGCCAAGGACAGATTCAAGGTAGAAAAACTTGTTGGCAGAGGTAATGGTGATGCTCACACATTTGGACAGCAGTGAGCAATTATCTCCACAAAGGATTCTCATTATTTGGCATATTCTGGCAACAACCTTTAACAGGGAGGCTGACTTTGGCTTAAAAAATGCTTCTCAGGCTGAAGGAATGGTGCAGTGTATAAAATGGCCACCATACAAGAGTGAGGACCAGAGTTTAAATTCCCAGAAGCCATGTAATACCTTGGCAAGTATGGCTGCCACCTGCAATCCCAGTACTCAAGAGGCAGAGATGGGGTATACCCAGAACAAATCTGCTAGCTAGCCTAGCCAATTGGTAAGCTTGGCTTTCGACTGAGAAATGGTATTTCAACAAATAAAAGTGGAGATCCAGGAAGGCATCTGATGTGAATTTCTGCCCTCCTCATGCACGTGAACACATAAGCATGTCAACTCATGCACATATGTGCATCCACCCATACATGCACATACATACACACCCTAACACACATGAAAGAAATCTGTTCTCACTGAAAAGCATTGATTATTACATCACAGAGATTAGGTCCTTGCAAGCTATTTGTTGCAACTTCTATAAATTGATATTTCATGTAACAATGATTGACATTTTAGGAGGTCATGTGCATCATTAGAGAGAGCATTTCTCAGTCTCTAGGTAGCCACCTCGTCTCATAGCATTCCATTAAAGTAATAGACTCATTTATATTACAAATTTTTGTACTAGTAATATATAGTGTCTGTTGAGTGCTTAATAAATGTTTGGGAAAGTCTAATATTTTACTCACTAAAGTGAAAAAACAAACATCAGTAAAGGGCTTGAAGTTTAGCTCAGTGGTGGAACACTTGTCTGGAAACTACAAGACCCTGGCTTCAGTCCTCAGATCGGGGAAACAAACAAAAAACAGTAAGGTCAAGTGTGATGGCACATGCCTATCACCTCGGCACGTGGGAAATAGAGGTAGAAGGAGATGAGCAGTTCAAGTTCAACATCAGCTACAAAGGGAGATTGTAGCCAAGTGAGACCCTATGTGCAAAACAAACAGAACCAAACGACAACAGTAAACCCACCCTGTAGTACCATAATCACCATTTGAAAGATGAGAAGCCAAAAAAAGAAAGATGAGAAGCCACGTCTCGGAGAAGTGTTAAGACGTTTCCCATTCTTGCATATCTATTAAGATTGGATGCAAAGCCATATTTTGCTGAGCCTGAAAGTATGGCCTCAACACACATTCCCACACATTTTGACAAGATTAACTAGGCCTCTTTCTTTTCCATACTGTTTCCATTCTTCTCGCAATAAGCATTCTATCTTCAAGAGGATGACACATAACCACATGACTGGAGATCGAGGCTGGGAATGGGTTTACCACCTTAGAATTTTTTTTAAATTAATATGATTTTTATTTTGATTCACTATTTAACAAAATTAATTTAAAAGTATATGATTAATTTTAATTGAAATTTTCATTGCAGTAATCATATACTCACATATTATTGTGGAGCAGAAGGATCCATAGTGTGTATTTTGTTTCATTTCTCCAAATAATAACATTGTATAACATTAGAATGTATGATTGCAATCAGCTAATGAGACTGACATATCTGAACAACTCTATTCAGACCCTACAAGTTATTTGTACTTGTTTGGGGAAAGTGTAATGTGTATCTGAGCATGCATGGAGTTCTTTCGAGTCTAGCATGCTTTCGTGCCCATGTTTGTCACTGAAGTCGGAATATTGGATAATTCCAGCCCCATGCTCATCCCCCCCCCACCTCCCTATACCTTAATTGTGAAGCAAAACTTAGTTTAGAAAGTAAAAAAGCCGCTAGTACAACACTATTCATCAAGAAAACCCTCTTCCCACTAGTACACAAAGGTTGGATTTGGTCAAAGACTTCTGCTGTGAGTTTCTGAGAAATACTTACACCCTTATTGGACCATGTTTCGTGAGTGTGGGTACAAGACTCTACCACCTCTACACGCTTACCTCTGCGGAGAACAGACCTGTAGGTTGAAGCCCTTAGTCACACATTTATTTCACACTCAGTCATCTCTCATTTATGTTATGGAGATTTATTAATTTAAAAAGGACCAAAGCAGTGACTTAGTTACTTGTCTTAGGCATAAGAGACTCTAGTTAACCTTTCATTTCTGGCATATTGCCTGGATTTTTATCAGCTGTGTATCACATAAAAGTCTGTTTACCAAAATATTAAAATGCGAAGGCATCACGCTTTATTTGAAGTTTAAGTATAAAAGATATGTAACTATCACTTGTAGTGTAACACATTGAAATTAAAAGTCCTATCTATGTTCTTAAAGCCTTTTAAGAGTAAAATGGTCAAGAATGCCTATCGGCCAGTAAAGATACCCATCAAAGACTAAGAAATTACAGATGATAGTAAAAGGGGACACAGTAACATGAACTCAGGTGTGCACCGCATGCTTTAAATTACCTTGGTTAAAAACAGAGTAGACCTCAGGAAGTACTTTGAGTGACTGTGTACCCTTCCCAGGCATCAGTGCTGTCGGCTGGCTGGGCCTCCAGAGGTTTTCTCACCAGGAAATGGAAATAAGCCCATTATTTGTAAGAGATTAAATATTGATCACAATTTTATATTTATTTCATATTAAAATCTATATGTAAGTGCTTCATTATTGAGTTTAGTTTCTGTGTGATTGTTCAGCTCAAAAAACAGCACACTAGGATTTGATCCAACTGTAAATATAAAAATCTTAATACAGCGGTCATATAAAACGATGGAGAAGCCGTCTTGGTATAATATCGCGTTTTAATCACAAATGAACGTTAGTATGTGACTGGCCAGCATAATGAAATATTGGAGGCTGAACGCTTGAAAAGAACAGGACTTGGGTTCTGGAATTAGGATGGAAGAATTTCAGGATTTTTCTATTAAACAAGGAAAACATAAAAACTCTGGGTCTCAGCTTCTCCATTTGTGAAGCAGCAACAATAAGAGCAATAATCTATTTCTATAGCCATTAATGGGGTCAAACTCTTTGATACATGTATCACGCTTAAAAGTATGTAATAATCTTCACACACACATGAGCTATTATCATACTAAGTATTTTCCTGTCTACTTTCGTCCTGAGTACCCTACTATATGAATTATACTGAAAACAAGTACCGTTTGCAACAAACCAAATAGCAATCTAAGAGACCTTGCACTGCTTCTCAGAACCAGCTACTGAAAACTAACTGCGTCCTTAAAATTTCTTTATCCTTATCATAATAGATAACAAAAACATGGCTGAATTGTGATTAAACTCCAATTTTTGTGTTGCAAAAATTTTACAGGTATGTTTTGAATAAAAAAGGGGAGTTTGAGGGGAAATGGGCGTATAAGCTATCAGCCTCATGAGCTATTTCATTACTCGTTATTTCTTCTGTCATCATTCCTCTCCTTGACATTTCCCAGCACCTTGCTATCCGTTATTGCTTATTTATCATATACCATATTTAATACCAAGCATGACACTGTATTGATCAACCCATTATGTCTTTCCAGCTTGTCTATCTACTGCTCTGATGGCTTTACGCATTAGCTCTTTTGAATGATGATGTAATTGGATTCAGCATCTCTTGGTGTATCCTACTTCTTGAGAATGTATTAGGCACTTCAGTAGGCGGTTGTAGTTCTTTCTAAGCAATCAACAATACATTTTCCTTATACCTAGTAACTAGTCCTCCTTCCTCTACGTGCTCTTTCCCCTCTGCCAGCTCCTAGTTTTTCTTCATAATTATATCCTGGGTTCTATTTGATTATTAATCTTTGTGGTCTTCATTGATGATCTTTCCTCCAACAGCTCCAATACTAACCTATCTAATAAGTAACTTCAGAATATGATCCCCAAAGCTACATTTCTATGTTGACTATTTCTAACTGGCTTTGTGGTATATCACACTGATATCCAAATCAACTGAGGTAATCTTTTCCCTAACCCTGCTGGTACCTATCACACATAGCTACCTGTCAAGTATCCTTAATGCCTTACTGCACTTGTTCTCCAGCCTCATTAACAGTCCTAATGAATATATCCTCTAACTAACTTTTTGATCAGCCCGTTTCTTTTGATGTCGACTTTCAGCTACCAGTGTCTATCAGAGGTATATTGCACGTCTTCCTAAGGTTTCAATCTATCATTAAAAGTGATCTTCAGTTTGCTGTCAATGCATCTTTCTTAAATATGAATCTAGTTGTATCTTTCTTCTACATAAAGCTTTTCAACAACTTCTCTCCCCAACAATAGAATTGAAACTCCTTGTTGTAACTTCTGAGACTTTTCATGAGATATCTGAATTCTACAAATAATTCAGTTTAGCGGCAAACATCAAAGTTCTATATAAGTAAATTGAAATCTTAGTTGTCTGCTTGCTCATCCACTTTAAATTTTTTTTTACCTATTGACTGATTTATTTGATCTGTTGTTATTAACAAGTAGATTTTTTTCTTTTTTACATATACATTTATATTATTACACATATACAATAAACTACTTACAGCAAGAAGAACCATGAAACAATCAGGAATTATATAAATGTTACATTCATAGTGTTTTGGCTGTTTGTATCTGGCCAACCTTGTAGAAAACATCTTTCCTTCTTGGTGAGTATAAAATCCTGAATGCAAATCAATATCTATCACATCTCATCTCTATCAACTTAAAACATCTATCTATACCTAAAAACATTTTAACCCCTAAACCACTAAGCTTAATGGTAACACTTTTTAAATTTAAAAATTAACTTACAAAGTGATGGTAAAAGGCATTTCATAATACTCCATTTTATTCATATGTCCTTTGGCATCCCCCCACCACTTCTCTTTTCCAGTTGTACTGTCCACCATCCCCAACCCAGTTATTCTGCCTTCTGCTTTAATATATTACGTAGGCAATTGTCTTGTTTACCCCCGATCCTTAGAGCTCCTATCTCCTCCTTTCTAACTTTCTGACCTTGAACCATATTCACCCCCACAGCCTTAGGTGTGCATAGTTAGCAGTTAGAAGCCAGAACCTGCATATGACAGAGAACTTGTGGTATTTGGCTGTCTAAGCCTGGGTCAGCACACTTAATATGTTTATTTCCAGTTCCATCTATTTTCCTGAAATAATTATTTTTATTTATGGTTAAATCAAGTTCCTCTGTTTATGTGATTCATGTTTATCAGTGAATCAACATCTAGGCCGATACCATTTCTTTTCTACTGTGAAGAGTGCAAAAATTCACATTACTGAACAGAGCAAGTATCTCTGTAGAGTGCAGTGGGTGTATGTTTGGAAGTAGTAAAGCTGCATTATATGGTAGTTATGTTTAGTATTCATGAGAAACCTCCTCATCAATTCTATACTGGTTGCACTAGTTTACATTCCCACCAACCTCCATTTATTTTTGCAATTATAACATAATTATATGATTTTTCTCCTATTTCTTTATCCTAACTTCCATTCTCTTTCAAGTTCATGGTCTCTTTCTTTTAAATTAACTGGTGTGTGTGTGTGTGTGTGTGTGTGTGTGTGTGTGTGTGTGTGTCTACATACCCATGCCTACGTACACACATATTGGTGGTGGAATGGTAAGCATGGCTACATTTCTCAATCTATTTTATTTAACAACAACTGTGTGCCTAGAACACTTTACCCTGCCTTGTGGATAAAGCAGTGAAGACCAACACCTCCCCTACAGCACACTGGTTTTAGAGATATGACATGAACAATTACCAAGAGAATACATTCGGTGTGTTGGATGGCGATGACAATAAAGGAGTCTAGAGCCTGTGATGAGGGTGATACATTCTTTATCTCAGAAATGGAGGAAGCCAGTGGAGCGCCAGAGTAGGAGAATACTGAAGAGTCTTTTCTTTTTACTATAATCTTCTTGATTCTGAAAGTTTCCGGGCTATTTTGTGCTTCCAAATTTTATTTCTAAAACGAATCTCCACATTTTTGTGTAGAAAAATCTAGAGGAAAAAGCTCACCACCAACAACAACCCAGAACAGAAACATGGAGACAGTTAAACGCTATTAGAAGTCATCAAGAGGAGAGGCCAAACTAAAATTATAAATGTGGATGCTGCTCTGAGTGGATATGAACGCAGGGTACACAGATTCATGGATTCAAGGTGACATCATGGTTTTGACTTATGGATCTGAAAATGATGGAGCCATTCACCGGAGAAGACAATTTCTATCTGAATTTCAAAGGTGTAGCATTAAGAATCCATTGTTTGGAAATAGCCGTATGGAACGGCTAAATTGTATGGGGACCCCACCAGAGATGATCACTCCTACACAATTTATAGCCACCTGATAGTCTTTTCTCCAGCAGGCTAGAACTATATTCAGGGATTCTGGACCTGAGTGCAGTGCACAGTGCCCAGCATAAAGGGATTTGGAAGGTCAAAAACCATGTCATGGTATCTAGCTTGGCAGCAGCAGGGGCAGACATAACCTAAGCAAGAAATGTATGTCCCCTGGATGGGGAGACCTGGCGGCACTCAGAGGAAGGATAGCAAGTTACCAAGAAGAGACTTGATATTCTAAGAGCATATATGGGGGAGGAGGTCTCCCTCAATCACAGACATAGGGGAGTGGAGAAGGGGGGAAGTGGGAGGGAGGGAAGAACGGGAGGAAACAGGGAAGGGCTAACAATCGAGATGTAATATGAATAAATTAATAAAATTAATTTAGAAAAAAAAGAAATGTAACAGAAGCTAAGATAAGCAGTTAGCTGAAGGGGGATGTTTGCGCAAGCTGACAGTTTAACAGAAGCTAAGATAAGTTAGTTAGGGCACCTTGACCCTGGGTTCCTAGAGTAGAGTTGGTTAATTTTCAATGGGATTTTCTGCCAAGGAGACCAAATTCTGTTTAAACCTGAAATGGCTTCAGCAACAATACAAGATGGAGGAACCTTTGCACTGCCATGTGCTATCACAAAATAGGAAGCTATACATGATAGGAAGGAATTCAAATGAGTGGTTGGGAGTGGGATGTCACATTTTCCATTATTTGTGTAAAATGGTTTTAAATTTAGAAAAGAAATGGGGATAGTTGAGCATGAGGTATAGATGGAAATATGCTGAGAAATGTCTAACACGTGGCTCTTTCTGAGGAAAAAAAAAAAAGTATGTAGAAAAGCAATTATTTATCTCATCTTTTTGGGGGGTACCTTTATCTCCTAGAGCCATAGCTGTGTTGCAGAGTCCCTTTTCTCTCATCTGCATTACCCATTCGGCCTTTTTCATTTTGCAGCTTATTAACCAGCGGTGGCCTTTTTTCTCCCCGGGTCATTTACATTTAGTTTATCCACTGCATGCTATGTTACCTGCTATTTGTCTCTAGTGTCACACAGTGAAGTCATGTGCCATTAGCACCTACTTCCTCGGATCATGGCCCATGTCAGTCATAGCCATGAGAGGACAAGTTAGAAACATCCTCCTCCTACATATGTTTCTTGCTGCATATAAAGACTATTCTTGAATTACTTGAAAGTCTTTAATTTCCTTCCATTGAATTGGGGAGCTGGCACAGTGCATATAGCTGCCTGGATAAGAATGTGCCAGGAGCTATATTTTCAGGGGACTTTATTAGATTCTACCAAAAATTAACATACATATTTCAAATATTTTTTTTGGAGATATAAGTAAGTAGAAAAACCAACGTTTAACTATGATCACTTCTTACAGTTGAGATGAAAAGGCCAAAAATATAGTTTTTAATCTTTTCCAAAATATGATAAGTGAAGACTCATTCTACTACCATTTACACCCCCACCTTAATTTTTTATATATAGAAAAAACTATCTCAGTTGTAATAAAAGAGCCACAAAAATAATTTATTACGGAAATAATTCTGTGTAAAAACATTATATCCTAAGTAGCCACATATCAGATTTGTGAGTTGATGAATATAAGAATCCTGGGGTCACACCTTGACACTGAGCAGAGAGTTAATTGCCCTCTTACTGAGGTCAGCTTTCAGCCATATGCTGTCATTTTTTTTCTTCTCTGGAGGATGTATAAAGTATAACTAAAAAGCAATAAAATATATTTTACATTAAAACCAAAATGGTTGCCTTAGAGCACAATGCTAGCCATAATTTCTGCATTTTAAAAAGAAATTTCTTTCTCTGCTCTCTATGTTCTTTGTTGACAAACCTTGTGGCTCCCTCTCTACCTGAAGAGAGCAGGCATAATTTCCTGTGCAGCATTCATTGTTCAAGAATGGGGTGAGCTGTATAGAATAAAACTGCATTAGCCGCCATATTTGTGAACAGCTTACCAAATTCCTAGATATGTGATGAGAAGTTGCTGCAGAAAATGAAATCCTAATGGCTTTCATAATTGATCTTTCCAAAACCAGAAATAGAACTCTTCGAGGCCTCCAATAATGAGAAAACAATCTACTTTATGGCCTTTGGGGGATGTGACTTTTAGTTATTTTTTGCTGTTGAATTTCTATAACAGAAATAGACATCTTTTCCTTTTGTTAGTTGATGGAGCATTAATGAAACACACACACACACACACACACACACACACACACACACACACATTTGTGGTTTGAATGAGAAATATTCCCTGTAGTCTTCCCTATTTGAATAATCAGTGCCCACTTGGTGCTGCTGTTTGAGGAGGCTTAAAAAGCTGGAGGAAGTGTGGCATTGTGGGTGGGCTTTGACAGTTGTAGGACTCCCACTGTGTTAAATTTGCAGCCTTTGCTTTGTGCTCCAACTACCCTACCTGCCACACCTCTGTTCCACCATCATGGACTCTAACCCTTTGAAACTGTAAGCCCAAATAAACACCTTCTTCAAGTTTTCTTGGTCCTAGTGTTTTACCACCTTAACAGGAAAGTAGCCAATACACTTTATATGCTTTTGTTAGTAGAACTCCAAGAATTGTATAATTCAAAAGAAGCATCTTTCAGCCATGTTTAAATTACCTCTGTAAGAAAACACCATTCCATACCATTCTTTCTTTAAAATACACAATGTCTTGAGTGAGCTTATTGTGTACATGTTAATTTTAAAATTACTTTTTCTTATTTTGTTATAACCTCTGTAATTAAACTTTCTGGAATGCTTCTTGGCTTAAACATGAATTATAAAGTACCTGAGCACAATCCATTCTCTCTACTAGTCCAAATTTATACTTAGGTCTAAATAACTTCAAGAACATAACCTGACGCATGCAAAACTTCCATTGACTTTTACTGGAGTCAGTGAAAGTCTGTCAGACATCCAGAATCTAATTCACAGCTGCATCCCAGAACACAGACTATGAACGAGAAACTGGAGAACTTTGTGCCATATAGCACGGTAATGTTCTTTTAATGTTTTTCCTGGTCTCAATGGGGCTTTTTGATAAATATGGGCCATTTATAAAGACATTTAGGTTCCTGGTAGATAAATATTAATTTATAATATATAAATA
Source organism: Acomys russatus (assembly GCF_903995435.1). NCBI lineage: Eukaryota > Metazoa > Chordata > Mammalia > Rodentia > Muridae > Acomys > Acomys russatus. The sequence continues at coordinate 31,683,518 of NC_067148.1, read as the reverse complement.
TACTTGATTTTATCTATAAAATATTAATATTACCATTATTCCTCTTCAGATTTACATTTTAGGCATCCTGGTTAAATGGAGTCTGTGTGCTGAAATAACAGTTTCCCTGGTTATTTGTTCTTCCTAGTTTAAAGGTGACAATGGAGCGATGAAATGTTTTCCTCACGTAAATGAAATAAGGGGAAGATCCACCATAATATGAAGAACCAAAAGGAAGTAAATAATAATAGAATTATGGCAGTATAGGACAGATGCTCTACCAGTCAAACAAAAGAGGAACTGGGATCAAGTTAAAGCAGGCACTAGAGTGCTGTGACGGAGGGTGTGGGTGGGTGGGGTGAGATACAAAATCATGCTGTCTTTGGGCGGTGATTGTAAACACAGATCACAAACGTCATTGGAGATTTCTTCCAAATACGGTAGTGCTTAGGACCAAATTAAAAGACAAGGAAATCTTTCGAGTAAGTATTAGTCTTTGGGAAATAGAGATCATTATGGGGGGCAGGGAGGGCGTGTGCAGTTAATATATGAGAAAGAACATTGGGTGCAGAAGACAGGCCCTGGGAAATGATGGTGCCTTTAGGCCTCTTTCTCGGGCAGTTCAGCTGCATTCCAAGGCCAGGCTGGCATCTCTGGAATGTAAAGGCCAGCCTTTGTTTCTTCCCTAGTTAACTGAATCCCGCCCCCGCCCCCCCCCCAGGTGAAGGAAAGAAACTTCCTGGTGAGGATGGGGTGATCTAAAGTGGTGAGAGGAAGAACAGGAATGCCAGAGAAGGTAGCAAAGAGATTTCTACCTAATCACATAACAGAGTAAAAATGGCGAAACCCGCACAAAGCAGAGAAAACAGAAGCTAAGAAAAAGGGGAGATAAGCTCGCCCTCTGAAGTCAGTTCACCTGGATTTCTAGCCTACTTCTTCGATCTCTAGATGTGTAATGTTGGGCAAATTTATCAATCCACTTGTGCCACAGGTTCCTCATATGCAAAATAGGCAGGACAGTCAACCAACACAGCAGTGTCAATTGATAACCTGTCATTTATATGCAAAGGACTTATGACAGCATCTAACACAGACCCTATTGTGTAAGTGCTGATGGCTTTTACTAATGCAATTTAATACACTCAGTTTAAATTATTAAATTACACATTTCTTTTGTTAAACCTAAATGAAAACAGACTAAACTCGTTTATCTAACAGATAACCCCTTAAATTAAGTCAAAAAGCAGTCTGTAAGGTGGATAAAACAAACGGCCGGCAGATTCACAGCAGAGGACAATGCACTAGAAAAGCTAATTGTTGTTGTCTGGTCACAATGGCTGTTTGCACTAGCGTCCTAGCCAAAGGTCTAATGCACTTAACCGTGTGCCTGGTTCATCTTTGGCTGCGGCTGACTCTTGCAAGCCTAGAAAACTGATCAAAGTCAACCCCGCAGCAGCCTCTGCTTCGTGTCCTGGGCGAAAAGCCCATTTTTACATCTGGGCATCATCGAAACAGAGAAGGTTGAAGAGGAGAATGATGCTGGAGTAAACTGCTGGCTTCTTGTACCGTTTACAGAGTGCAGAGACAAAGGGGACACTCTAATCCGTGCTCACAACAGATTGCCAGATGAGAAATAGAAAGGGAAATGTGTCTTTACTGCAGGAAACACCCTGGGCTCCGGGTCCCTCCTCGGAGAGCACGGACTGACCGCAGAAGTCTTCTCTAAGGATCCTATCTGCAGCCTAAATCAGCGAGGGATTTCTAGTTCCCTGTCTGGGACACCTTAGGAGCACAAGCTCCTCCACAGAGGCTGTGTGTGATGAGGCATCCTTTTAGGAATCCATCCTGTTACCTACCTTTGGAATGCAGCACAGGGGAGGGGGCTGTTGAAAATAAGCAAAGACAGATTAAGGAAGAAAGGTTCTTTACTGTGAGTTCAAAATGATGTTTCCCTTCAGGCCCTGAGGCTTAAGCCTTTATTTCTAGAAGAATGGGGAGAGGAGGAGCTAGTCCCATTTGTTGCTAAGCGACTAAAGCTTACCCAGGTCACGTTTGCCCGCTATTGAGAAACAGTGACAAGGTGGATGTTGTGAAGCAGGGAAGAAACCTCTCATTTCAAGATTTCTGGTTCTGCATTTAAGCCATAGGATATTCTCCGGAACAAAATAACCAGGAAACCCATCAAAGTTCTTCTAGGATGGCGTTTTCAGAAAAGAAAAAGGCTCATCTGATGAGAGAGGTTAGGTTTCAGACCAAACCAACACAGCAGGGCATCTTGCCTCCCCTATGGAGGAGCCCTGGCCCATTACAAAAGGTGCTAATAATACATTAAACAAAAAATATATAGAATCTGTGTGTGAGGATAAAATACAAAACCGACAGATCAAGTGAAGGACACGAAGGAATATGAGAATGAATAGAGAGCGATTACACGTTCTTGCTGTGACAACAAATCCTGAAGCATGTGAGTGAGTTTTCTACAGATTCACTGGCCAGCATAGCACATGGATTCCATTACTTTTGTCAGGAGAGTATAATTTGATTTTTATCTATTTGGAAGCCTAGGTGTTTAAAAATATCTAGAAACTTTCTGGGAAACAAGTAATGAGAAATAACGTAATTTACCTATGATGCAAAAAATTGTATGATTAAGATGTGACCATAGATACAGTGTGATAGCTTGTCCTACTGGCCTCAGAATGAACAGGCAAGGCAATACAAGAGCCCAGAGCTGAGAAATAACCCCAAGTGGAAAGTCTATAGAAATTTATCAAGCTCTACAGGGGACATTTCAAAGAGGCAGATTGGATTTTCCAGATTGTTTTGGACCAACAAGTTAGCATTTGTGAAAATATATTGAAACTGTTCTCTCTGTTGAATTATATTTTGAAATTTAATTTAAGAGACTTCAATAGGAAAAACATGAAATCATAAAGTAGCAAGACAATTGAGGTGAAGAGCATCACAATCCTGAGGTTAAGAAGGATGCTATTCTGCTAGAACTGATGTCATGAAGTTTGAGTGTTTAATGAACAGAATCCTATATTCTCAGTTTCCCAGACCCGGAAGGTCAAGGTGAAAGTCCAGCAGGTCACAAGACCCTGTTTCTTGACAAGTCTTCATTCATCCCTTTCCCCATGGGAGAGGACCTTGATGGCTCTTCTTCCTCATCTAAAGATGCCAGTCATAGTTCATTAGGACTTAAATCCTACATACTCATTTAAACATTTAAGTTTCTCTTTGTACGTCCTGTCCTCAAATATAGCTACAATAGGACCAGCCATTCAACACACAAACAGTGGGGGCTAAATTTAATCCATAACACGAAGTACTTTTAAAGTATTAGTTGAAGAACAGAAATTCCATTCATTTAATTAGAAATATAATATATTCAAATAAAATAATAAGTATGGCACCTTTTAATTTCTTTCTTTTTTTTTTTTTAAAGAAATATTGATAAATCTCATCATTGGTGGTAGAGAGTTCATGTACAAGAACAGTGGATAAAACAACCGGTCCACTCTTAACATATTAATACATTTTTACCATAAAGAAGTAGTCCGTGGTTAGGGTAGTAGTTCAGTTAGTAAAATGCTTGCTTTACAAGCATAAGGATTAGAGGTCCATCCCCAGACCTATAAAAAATAGTGGGGTGTGTTGGGTATATTTCTAATTCCCGTCTTGGGAGGCAAGAAAGACACATCTCTGGGACTTAATGGGCAGCTAGTCTAGACTTCTTGGTGAGCTCTAGGCCAATGAATGACCCTGTCTGGAAAACCAAAATAGACAGTGACTGAGGAACAACACTCTAACAGCCGAGGTTATCCTCTGTTTTCCATATGCATGTACACACAAGTGCATGTACCTCCACCTCCCCACAGGCACCCACACAACTACACAAGAACATACACACACACACACACACACACACACAGAAAGAGAGAGAGAGAGAGACAGACAGACAGACAGACAGACAGGCAGACACAGAGATGGAGAGACAGAGTCAGCAAGAGAGAGTCAGAGAGACAGAGATGGACAGACAAGACAGACAGACACAGACACACACACACACACACACACACACACACACACACACACACACAGAGAGAGAGAGAGAGAGAGAGAGAGAGAGAGAGAGAGAGAGAGAGAGAGAGAGAGTCCAACAAGTGAGCAAAATATATGGGTAAACATTTTTAATGGTTTCTTAATGGCCAGAGAACATTGCGTTTTATGAATAGTATCTTAATTGGCTCATCCAGTCCCTTATTTACTAACTGCAAATTTGCTTTCTGACTATGTTTAATCTAGGACAGATTTAGATAATTAAAAAAGGAAACAAATTTGACTTTAGTAAATAAGGGATTGAAGAAGTCTATTATGAGATCAGTTATACGTGGGGATACACAAGTTGGTTTTGTTTTTCTTTTTAAAGGAAACAGTAAGTAGATAAGCTTTCTTGGTTTGGACATAGAATCTCTGAGAAAAAATATCAAGTGAGCAAAACAGGTTCTCATTTATGTGCAAAGTAGAAATGGATGTACATATGTTATATATGGTTCAATTATTTGCACTGAACATACAATATTTTGCTAATTTAAAAAGCAAGCTGTTTTGTTTAAAAACATCCCTTTACAGAAATGCAAATTATATATATATATATATATATATATATATATATATATATGAAACTGTATTTAAGAAGAGCAAAAAAACAGGAAATGTAAATAGATAAAATGTTTTTGCTCGATCAAGGGGCTCCAAAAATAGAGAAAGAAAAAAGCCTTTAAAATATCTATGAGTTTAAAAACTTGGGAGGCAGACTTAGAAGTTCTCACGTAAAACTACTCATGAAATGAAGTGTTGCATCTGAGAGAGCCCTTGACGTTCCCTGCACATGTTTGAGATGACTGGCTGCATGACCAACAGAGGCTCCCTGGTACCAGCCTGGAGATTGTCCCCAAAGTGTGTCTTTAAAGTGAAGGAGTGTACCTAATGTGAAAAAGGGTGCAGCAGATTTTCAATAATGATGCTATTTAAAAGGCTTTTTTGGTTGGTCTCTTTGTTTCTTTTCTTTTGCTTTGCTTGGTTTTTTGAGACAAGGTCTTTCTGTGTAGGCTTAGTGGTTGCAGAACTTTCTATGTAGACCAAGCTGGTCGCAAACTCACAGCATCTACCTGCCTCTCTCTCTCCGAAGTGCTGGCATTAAAGGCGTCCATCATCACCTCCAACTTCTTTAGATATGTTTTGTATAGACCTAAAAGTAGCAGAGGTGATCAAACGGGAAATCAACTAATACCGGATAGTCATGATATTTGAAAGTGAAAAAGGAGACAGAAATATAGCTGTACTTTAAAGGTAAAAGTCGGTGTGGAAAGTAAAATGATGACAATGGAAGAAGCTTAGGGGTGGCACGTGATCCAGAATACATTTTCTTCCTTCTTCCCTCCCTCCTTCCCTCCCTCCCTCCCTTTCTCCTTCTCTCCCTTCCTCCTTTCCTTCTTTCTTTTTTAAAAAAATCTTTTCTGTGTGTAAGCATGTACATGGTACAACTTGATACAGCCTATCGTCACGTGGGAAGAGAGGACCTCAATTGAGGAACTGCCTATAGAACAATATTAGCCTGTAGACTTGCCTGTGGGCATTTTCCTCATCGGTAATCACTGCAGAAGGGCCCAGCTCACTGCGAGTCATGCCATTCTTAGGCAGGCCAGTCTGGGGCCGTATAAGAAAGGTAGCTGAGTTTGAACCTGGGAGTAAGTCAGTAACGCAGCATTCCAGCACTGTCCCACTTCGGTTCCTGCCCTGACTTCCTTTGATGAGGGACTATAACCTGTCAATTGAAAGAAACCCTTCCTTCTGGGCATCTTTTGGTCATCACAGCAAGGGAAAGCAAGTTAGAACGGTTTCTGAAGCCAGGTCCTCACTCCTAAGCAGTAGGGACTTCACCCACTGATCCATCCTCCTAAGCCCTGGATCACTCCGGTCTCTTACGTCACATGTTGTGTGCTTAACTCAGTCTTTTTTTTTTTTTTTTTGGAGACAGAGTTTCTCTGTGTAGCCCTTGGCCATCCTGGACTCACTTTGTAGACCAGGCTGGCCTCTTGATGCCAGTCAATTTATCACATTCACAATGCCCAAAATAACTGAGAAACGATTACACGATTAAGTATGTAGACAGAAGTAAACGTGTATTTTTAAAGAAAAATGTTTAAAATTGTCCAGGAATATGAAATAGCTACCCATTGAAAACCAGTTTATAAGTGTATCCAAAAGTTGTAATCTCCTAAAACATTAAGACAAATACTTATGTTTAACAAATTGCCACACTGAGCTATCTACGGAATACTAATGCACACATAGGAAAATGGCTAATTTATGTTTCTTACGAGAGTGAACCCATAATGACAAATTGCAAAAATTTCCTGGAAAATTTTTCTTTTCTTTTTTCCCTCCCTCCCTCCCTCCCTCCCTCCCTGCCTCCCCCCCTCCTTCCTTCCTTCCTTTCTTTTCTCCTCCTCTTTATATTTTGTTTTTGAGAAAGGCTTTTTTTGTGTGTGTACTTGTAGCCCTGACTGTCTTGGAACCCACTTTGTAGACCAGCCTTAAGTTGGACTCAGAGATCCATCTGCCTTAGCCTTTGCGCCTCCCCCACACCCCACCCCACCCCACTCCTGAGTGCTGGGATTAAACGTGTGTGCCACCACCACCTTAGCCTGGAAAATAATGTCAACAACATGCACCTCATGTTAAAAATGTGCTTAGAGCCAGGCAAGAAAGAAGATACACACTTGTAATCTTAATACATAGACAGACGCTCTGTTCTTAGAGTTTCTGGGTGAAGTTTTTAAGGTCTTCCAAATACAGAGTCATGGTGTCTGCAAAGAGGGTTACTTTGACTTCTTCCTTTCCTATCTACATTCCTTTATATCTTTCTCCTTTCTTATTGCTCTAGTTAAGACCTTAAGTACTTTATTGAATAAGAGCAGAGTGGCCTCTTGTCTCAACCCTGATTTTGGAGGAAATACTTCACTTTTTCGTCACTCAGTGTAATGTTAGTTGTAGACTTGTCCTATGTCACCATTATTATGTTGAGATATGTTTCCTCCATTCCTAGTGCCCTAAGGGATTTTGTCATTAAGGTATTTTGAACTTCATCAAAGGCTTTTTTCCATCTGCCTGAGATAACTATGTGATTTCCATTCTTAAGTCTGTGTGCTATATTGCATTTATTGATTTGCATAGGTTGAGCTGATTTTGCAGCTCTGGGGTGAGACTTAGATGTGTCATGATATATTAATACGCTCTCTCATTCATTTCTTAAATGTTTTATTGAAACTTTTGAATCTGTGTTCAAAATGGAAATTTGACTAATTTTTTTCCACTTCTGTTGATGGTTTTGGTATTAACATAGTAACATAGTATTGGTTTGTAGGACAGGATTGGGAGTGTGTCTTCTCTTTATGCTTTGTGGAATAGTCCTAAGAGTTTTGGTGTAAGCTCTTTTGTAAAAGATTGGTTAAAATCCGGCAGTTACTCCTTCTGATCCTGGGCTTTTCTTTGTAGGGAGACTTTGGGTTACTGTGTCAATCTTATTGCTTATTATAGAAATATTTTCAGGTCATCCTAATTTAATTCTGGTAGCCCAAATGTGTTCCAAATGTATCCATTTCTTCTATATTTTCCAATAAGTTTTTTAAAGTACTACTTCATGATTCACCAGGTTGTTTTATAGCGTATTGCAGCATCCTCTACATCTCTAATTTTAGTAATTAAGACTTTTTTCTCCTTTCTGTTCATTAATTTGACTAGGAACTTGCAAATCTTGTTTATTTTTTCAAGAAATCAACTCTTTGATTCTATCGGTTGTCCTTTGACTGTGTGTTTCATCAGTGTTTACCAACAGCTCATATTTCTTCACACTTACTGCTTTTGTGTTTGGTTTGTTCTTGCTTTTCTGAGTTCTCAAGGGGCACCATTAGGTCATTGTATGTATGTATGTATGTATGTATGTATGTATGTATGTATGTATGTTTGTATGTATGTCATTCATTCATCCACGTATTTATTTATTTATATTTTTTTGAGAAAGAATTTCTCTCTATAACAGCCCTGGTTGTCCTCGAACTCACTTTTTAAACCAGGCTGGCCTTGAGCTCACAGAGATCTACCTGCCTTTCTGCTTATGAGTGCTGGGATTACAGGCATGCGCCACCACACCCAGCTCAGATCATTTATTTTAAATCTCTAAGAGTTTTTTATTTTGAGACTGGATTTCACTCTGAAACCCTGCCTGGTCTGGAACTTTCTACAAACATCAGGCAGGCCTCAAATCCACAGAGATCTCCCTTGGCTCTGCCTCCTGAATTCTGGGAATAAAGGAGTCCTTGGTTTTTGTTGTTGTTTTTTTGTTTTGTTTTGTTTTGTTTTTTAGTGTAAGTATTTGTAGCTATGAAATATCCTCTTAGAACTGTCTCTATGGTGTTCCAAAGTTTTGATAAATTGTGTTATTATTTCCATTTCGTTGAAGGGCTCTTAATTTTTTCCATTTAATTCAAGGGCCTACAATCCATTTATGAGTGTATTGTTCAATCTCTAAATATTTTGTGTACTTTCCATGTTCTTTTCTTTTGTTATTCATTTCTAGTTTTAGTCTAACATGAACTTATACAATAAATTATTTCTATTATTGTATTTGCTAAGGCTTGCTCTGTGGTATGCACTGTGATTTATTTCAGACAAAGGACTTTGATCTGCCAAGAAGAATATATACTCTGCATCCATTGGGTTGACTATTCCATAGATGACTATTGGGGCCTTTTGGTCTCTGAGGTTTCTCACTTGGTTTTAGTTGGATGCCTTAGAGAGGGATGTTGACGTTACCTAATGTTGTATAAGGACCCTTTTGTACTTTTCAGGAGACCCAACATTCGGTTCACGTTACATCTACTTTTTTTTTTTTTTTTATCATATTGATGAGTTGTGTCCCCAAATCAGATTTTAAACAATGTGTTTTTCTCTATATGAGAACAGTCCTGAGGTTAAACTAGTCTTAAGATGTGAACAGTAATAACAAGTACTTACACTAGGTTTGTGATATATTTACCAGAGGTCTAAATGCCTTTTCATAGTTTAAACACTTAATCATTATTCTAATCACAAAGTGCGATGATGTTCATATCCTTATTTTACGGAAGAAGAATCAGAGGCACAGAGCTTTTGACTAACCTGACCAAGGTCGTGTGATTAGCAAGTGGCAGAACTAAGGTCCAAACTCTTTTCCTCTACTTCATTTCTCCTCCAACGCCAGTGCACGCTTATTTTTCACAAGGTTTCTTTGATCTCTAGGCCAAGAGAGACTCCAAAAATAACACTTTTAATTTCCAAATTGAGGGCATGATTTCTAAATGGACCAAGTTATTTTTGTGAACCCTAGATAAAATTCAGGAACAGAACTTTGGGAAGGAACTTCCAGATGGCAGAAAATCTTCACAGTTCAGTAATTAAGCCTTTTGAGAATGTGACTCTGTGATGGAGCCACTGACTGATTAACTGTATAATATCAATTATATCAAATGGCACTACTTTAATTCTGTCAAAATTTAGAGAAATCTGACATGCTGACATGAGATTCTGTGAAGTGTGATAATGAGCTGCCAAATGTCATATAGTGCCACGGGGCGGGGGGGTGGGGGAGGGCACCCTTGCTCAGACTAAAGGTGGTTTTTACTCCTTATTCATCCCACATTGTGCTTTATTAAACACCATGAGCAGCCATATATACATACTCACCCTGGTGGATGAACACCCTCATCACTCTGGTTTATGTGACTCAAATTGTCCAAGTGATATGTTAAATTTGCAGAAGACAAATGTAACCCGTACGTGTGCATGTGTGTGTGTGTGTGTGTGTGTGTGTGTGTGTGTGTGTGTGTGTGATAAAGATTGCATACTTAGGGAATCAGGCCTCTATTCATACTGTCCCTCATTCTTGCAAAGCATGTTCCTCACTTCTCTAAAGTTTAGAGGTTTAACTTGCCTAATTTTATAATGACAGAAACTCACTGGCCATTAACGACAAATCCAGGCTGGCTCAATAGCAAAGCTGGAGTTTCTGAGTGACAGACACTTTCAACAGAGTTTGGCTTCCCTGAAAAGAGAGGCATGTCTTTTTTACAAAAAGTAGAAATGGTCATCAAATGTAAGAGTTTGTCTCATTAATGAAGCAGTAAAACTAGCTTTAGGGAAATGCATGAATATAAAATTTCTGTTGTGACCCAAAGGAGACAAAGGGACGCCTATACTATGACTTAGTGAGATGCCTGAGGGACCGGAATGAGTGCCCTGCCGTGGAGAACACCTTAGTTTTTATGTAAAGTATTTGCTGATAATTACTCCAACAGGCTAACATAGTTGTCACTCTTGGCTACTTTTCCCCTCCTTTCATACACTTCAAGTAACTTCAAGGAACCTCTAGAACATTCCAGACTACCAGAAAAATTAAAAGTCTAAAATCTGACCCACCATTTTTACCAGCTCCTTTCTTCTCACACTCACCCTTTCCTTGGACCAGAGTAATAATTTCGAAGCCATGGGAAGCTGACGGTAGGCGGATTCCCCTACCTCTTCGTTGTCTCACCCACTTTCTATACTAGGGTGTTTGTGTATTATTTACAGAAGTAACTCACTCACTGTTTTTAACTGAACAGAAAACAATGATTTAAAACAAAACTCTGCTTGTGGCTTCAAGAGGTGGGCCCGCCAGTGAAGCCCTTGTCTCATAAGTGTGAAGAGATGAATTTGGATCATCAAAGCCCCATGGGTGGTTGTGGTGGCCTACCTGTCATCCCATAGAGCTGGTGACAGACACAGGGACTTTCCAGAATAGTCTGGCTAGCAAGATCAGTCCAAATCACCAGCTCTGAGTTCAGAAAGAGAACCTGTTTCAGTATGCAGGGTGGAGGGTGACCTAGGAAGGTTTCTCATGTCAGCCCCAGGCCTCCGGATGCACACATACCTTATGTCGACATGCACACACACATATGCACTCACACATATGTGAACATGCATACTCATACACATGTATACAGCACACATGCATACACATGAAAAATAAGTAAGTAAATATATACATAAATAAATGCATTTCAATTTCTTGTATACATTTTTTCCCTCACATCATAGCCCAAAATGCCATTCTGTATTTGGTTCCATGAAGATCTTTGAACTGAAATTGTGTTCTTCAGCTGCTACTGCTGTCCTCCGTGGCTATTCCCTGCTAACTTTATCCTTGGTGGGATTTTGTAAAAGCCAGTAAGATAGTCCATACCTGGCTACCTTCTGCTTATGTTCCTTGACTCACTGGATACTTAGGCATCCCTCCTATAGTCAGTGGCAACAGAGCTAATGAATGTGCCGTCTTCTTGTCTTTGTCCAATCATCATTTTCCACTTATGTTTTTTCCTGCCTGTAGTCATCTCAGGAAAAACCAGACTCCAATGATTAAAGTGAGGAAAATGTCACTCTCCATTTCTGATAAGTGCTTTCAAAATTTAACCAGTAATAAAGCTTTTACTTATTGGCCTTTGGGAAGTGTCCAGTCTATCTCATTGTCTTCTACTCGCTGCAGGAAGGAGGGTGGGAAAAGCCGCATTACCTCACCCTGCCTAGTTCTCTGTTTATAGAGACAGTGAAGGAAAGTACAGCTGGGGTGGCAGTTAGTGGGAGAGAATTGCCAGTCCAGCTGCCTTTTTATCTCAAGCTTCTATGATTTACTCAATTACTTGCTACTATATTTAGAGAGTGAGATTACTTAAGATTCTTTTTCCTGAACTTTTGGGCTTAGTTACCAGTTCTGGGTAACTAACCGCCACTTAAGACCTATTGCAAGTCTACTTGAGTGATGACATTTTTTCTGCCCTGTTTCCCAGCTTGCTTAGGTCAGATTTTACAAAGCGAGTCAGTCAAAGATCCTAGTGGGCCCTCAGAGTGTTAAAGGAATGCGCATGAAAATCTCACATGAGGCACAGTAAGAAGGCCGATGGGAAAAATACATATCCTATATTTACTTTGACATCGTTATCTTTTCTGTTTGTTTGTTTCCTTTCTTGTTTGTTTGTTTTTCAAGACAGGGTTTCTCTGTGTTATCTTCGCCATCCTAGACTCGCTTTGTAGACCAGGCTGGCCTCGAACTCACAGCGATCCACGTGCCGCTGCCTCCCGAGTGCTGGGATTAAAGGTGTGCACCACCACGCCCGACCAACATTCTTATCTTCTTAAACTTTGTCTCTTTTATATTACCAAGAGATTCCTAGACTCTCACCCTTACCCCATCATATGTCAACAAGGATATATTTCTGTAAAGCCTTTGATTCAGTCACTTAAGAATACATAGTAGATTCAGACTTTATGGCAAGTACCTCAAACATTGATCACTTTGATCTGAGCTACTGCAGCCATGCAATCTATTATCTAGCACTGTTAGAATTATTATTCCTAAGAAAGTTGTTTATATGGATAAGCGAAACACTGTAGCACATTAAGTGGGAGAAGACTTTATACTTCCTCTTGATGCATACTTGCGTTTCATACTGGTTTTGCATGCAGAATCAATAAAATTTACTATAGGTCAAGAGTGGCATAGAGGATGAATCTCGCCAGGCAGCTGCCTTGGTGGGGGTGCTGTGGGGTGGCCCGGCAAGTGAACAGCTGTCTTCTTAGATTGGGAAGCGGATGAATGTTTCTGATGGCAGGAGGTTTTGCAGTTTCGGTTCTCAGATCTGTCAGAGGGCAGCCAAATTGGCTCGTTCCTCGTTATGGAGCCTATTTCTTCCATAATTGTAGCTGTTGTGCAAAAGGCTTGGCAAGGGTGGGATTTCACATTTGGCTATGGCTAAATACTCACTCAGTTATTAAGGTAGAGATAGTGAGAGTTCACTATTCAAGGACTCTGACCAAAAGAATTATGTTCTAAGATATTTATTTGACTAAGAGGAAAAGCTAACTATGTAGAATGAATGGGATGTAAGGAGCCGTGCTTGGTAAAGAAATCAGTGAGGATGTAGGAAATCGAAGGACACACTCCCTTAAAAGGAGATTCATTTAGAGAATGTTCCAAAGAAATGGAGAGAGAAAATAAAAACAAAGTGCAATATTTTTGATTAACATATACTTATATTCATTCAATCTCCACCCTCCACATCCATGGGGGAAAACTGATTTACTTCACTGAGGTTGCACTTGGATTAGCAACTGGCTTTGGTCAATGGGGTGTTGACAGATGTGCTGAGACAAAAGGCTTGAGACTTACAAAACTTCTGCGTTTTTTTCTCTTGCTCTCCCTTTGTTTTTCGCTATGAGAAGAATATGTTTCTGGCACCCACAAGTTTGAGGAAGATCAGAGATATCCAGAGCAGAGCAGGCACTAAAGCAGCTTGGCCCAGGGTCCAGACCAGTTATGGGCCAGCTTGCTTATGGAAGAACATGCTGAGTGCTCCTGGGGGCCTTTCGGTTGTCAGTTAAGTAGCAAATTTAATTAGTATATTCAAGTCGAAGGCTCTAAAAGCAAGGAAACTGGGATTAAAACATTTTAAGTTCCTTGATCATTTTTTGGATGAGAGGTACTGATTAATGCAAAACACATGTACATGTTCATATTACACACACATGTACGTATTGTATGGAAGATACTAAAAGAACAGTGTTTTCTACCTATTATCATTCCACACATATGTCTTTCCTTCAAGGCGATCATTGTTATCAGTTTCAGATGTTTATTTGAAGAGATATTTTATCCATATTTCTTTACCTCTTGAAGTAAATATCTGTGCATGTATATGAAAACAGTGGTGCATATTATGCATTTTCACAAAGGTTCCTTGGACTTTTGTGTTAAACTGCATAACTAGTGATCACTCTGCGTCAGTACATTAAGAAGAGACAGCATTTAGTACATATATAGTTGCCTAGCAACCTATCACTAGGAACAGTATGAATCATTTAGTTAAGCTCACCTTATAAGTATGATTGCATATACTATTAACCTAATCAAACACAGTTTTTCAAAATATAAGTAAATCTTTAAACAAGTTATGGGAAGAAAAAAGGGTCAAAATCAGCTCTTTAGAAGAAAAAAATCCTGAAAAAAAAAAAAGTGAAGGAAGTGTGTGGCAAACAAAATTTAAATAATATGATAGAAAAAAGATCCAACTCCACTATGTATCCTTTTCATAAAATATGCTGCTATTATATTATTTTTTTAAAGGAAAAGGATTCCCAGATTTCCTATTTATTAAAGCCCAGCTACATTAACAGGGTGTTCACAGAATATATATGAATTGAAAATGAGATACCACAGGGAGGCGTGGTGGTTCATACCTTTAATCCCAGCACTCGGGAGGCAGAGGCAGGCAGATCGAGGCCAGCCTGGTCTACAAAGTGGGTCCAGGACAGCCAAGGCTACAGAGAGAAACCCTGTATCAAAAATAAAAAAATAAAATAATTTTAAAAGGAAGGAAAAATGAAATATTGTATGTTTATCAAATATAATGTGACATAGGGACCATATTGTATTTAGTAGCACATATAAAATTATAAAATAACTTACCAAACACATGAAACTCTTCTCAGTCTGTTGACATGAACCAATATTATTATCAATTACTACAGAGTAAGAACAGGCAATTTATAAGAATATGTGAGAATTCAAAATTTAAAGGCTTTCCTTGAAAAATAATAATGTCAAACACCCCAGAAACATAATGGTAAAGTAAGTGTGAATGAAACATTTAAAACCTTGGCCTACTGGTCAATGCAAGGCTCTCAAACATGCAGGAAATATGCATTCTTTCAATAGATTTTTTTGTGTGAAATAATATACCTATTAGGCTTAGAAGAAATATTTGCTTATAACAAAAAAATTGATATCATATAGAATGGACTTCCAAGCCAAAATGTAGATAATTTACAAAATAGTTGAGGTGGAAAACTCTCTGTGTTAGTTAACTAAAAACCTGAATTCCAAATAATGGCATAAATTGCAATAATTAGAACTGGAGTTTCAATGGCTGTATAGCTTTAGAAATTAGTAATTTTTCATAACAGTATACTATCATCTTAACTATCTTTAACTCTTGTGTACTCTGTATATCCTAGAGAAAACAAAAAGAGATTGGAAAAATGAGTTTAAGTAGAAAATGATGAACAAATAAACGAATTGGTGGAATAAACTATATTTTAAAAAAGGGTCAACAGTAGAGCAACAAAACTCTAGAATGGGTGGAGATCGGCAAACTTTTGTTTCTATGTTTTGGGTTTTTGAGACAAGGTTTCTCTGTGTAACCTTGGCTGTCCTGGACTCTGTTTGTAGATCAGACTGGCCTCGAACTCACAGAGATCCGCTTGCCTCTGCCTCCCTGAGTTCTGGGACTAAAGGCATGTGCCACCACTCCAGGCTGGGGGCAAAACTTATTTTAAACAAAAACAAAAGATTTAAATAATGAATGTTGGGCCTGAAAGGGGAACATAACTAGAATGAGAGAATGATGTATAAGTTTCTCATGAGATGATACAATTAAAAAAAAATACTTTTAGACCTTAGCCTATATTCTATGCTATTCATGTGGGCCTTGTGCTTGTTTTGAAGCTGTGAAGAGCCTTGGAGTTCTCTTCAGGTGACTCTGTGCCAGGCCTCTGAGAAACTATCCCATCTGCTTTAGGCACGCAGATCAACACTGAGGTTTGAAGTATCTTTGAGTATTTGACATAATCCTGAATTTTAATGTGGTTTAGCTGAGGTTCTAAATTGACGCAGGGACAGACACCAGAAAGGACAAACTGGTGTTCACCACACACTAAATACATGTACTCACTTCTGTCCTCCAGTGTGACGTAAGCATTAGACCACTGACAGTAAGCAGGTTATGATACGGAACCCTAGTGTCATTAGGGAAGGCACGAAAGACCATATGTCTCTCCTTCCCTTCCCTTCATGTGTAGAGCAATGAGAAAATTATCTGCTGAATTTAGAAAAGGCCATGATCATGTTGGGTCTATGGTTGCTTAATCTTAGACCTTACAGATTCCAGACTATGAGAACTACAGGCTCATTAAATCACCCCATCACCTATATAGTTAGACTAAATGACAGTTGGCTAGGGCTCTTCTTCTCCTTCTTCTTCTTCTTCTTCTTCTTCTTCTTCTTCTTCTTCTTCTTCTTCTTCTTCTTCTTCTTTCTTCTTCTTCTTCTATTCTTTTGTAGATAAGAGTCTATGCTTCTATTTTGGGACCTGTGACTTTTTTTCATGACAGCACTCTTCCAGTATGAGAAGGTCCGTCGAATAGAGCGCCTCTGCACATAATTTGTTGTGCTATTAATCTCTTTCTCTAGTGACCAAAGATTTATCATAATGCATTGAGCAGTGAAAAATGATACAATAAGCTCAATTGTTCACAACTTGTCCTAGCTGGACATGTGCTTTTAAAGGTTTATTTGCACTGGAGAGAAAAGAAATAATTTAAGTAAGGTAAGTGGGACTTTTTAACAAGATTATGGAAATACGGTGAAATATGTGGAAGGCTTAAAAAATTAATTTTCTCAGGAACCTTGTGAAGGTTGTTTCTCTTTTGAGGTCCTATGAAATTGATTGTGGAAAGCACCAGTGGAGTGTTTATACCTAACCTGAGCGTGCGCGAATTGTAACTATGTAGACGTTGTTCTCAGACAAAATTAGAAATGAAAGAATAAAAATCTATCTCAGCAACTGGAAAAAAATAGAAGTTTTAGAACATATTAAAAATCAGGAGCAGCTTTGATTTTGCTGCCTGATGCAGGGAAGGGAACAGCCAGAACCAGTTTGGGCAAGTCCAACCGCTTAGTGAGTCACCAGAAACTACAGTGCTAATCTTTTTTCTTTTTTTCCTGAAATAACTGATTGTTTCCCACTAAGATTAGTTCTGAGGTCAAGTAGAGTTTCCACATTCCAAGAAGCAGGATGGAACTACCTCTTCTGGAACATTTTATCTTCCCATCGAAAATAGTGGTGCATACATTGCTGCAATCACTGTCTCCCAACAGGAGCTCATTCCAAAGTTATTTTCTTTGTAAGAATATTTTTTAATAAATTAATGGAAAATTTCACATATCCTACAATGTATTCTGATCATAGTCTGTCTCCTCTCATCCTTCTCCTCTTAATGCCTTCCAGATCCACCCATCCATCTTTCCATTCCCTCCACAATTAGTGTCCCATCCATGTATGGGAGGGAGCTGGGAATATATATTCTACTGAATCCAGTTTGTGATGTCCATATATTTCCATGAAATGTCAAGGACGCTGGCTCTTCCTCTCCCTGTCACCATCACTCTGGTTGTTTTCATAGTTCATAGGGTCTATTGCTGCTAGGACTCTTGATGACTCCACTCTCCCAGCAGCCTGCAATGCACCTCGTGGTACCATGAAAGCGAGCCAGCAGGAAGGGAGCTTCTTGGTCAGTTGGGTGATTTTCTGTTAAATAATCACATTTATTTACTGTGTGTGTTTATGTTTGTGTGGTCAGGGGACAGTTTGTGGGAGTTTGTTCTTTCCTCCCGTTATGTGGAAGGAAACGCCTTTAACCACTGAGCTGTCTCACAGCTAGCCCAACAAAGTTATTTTTCTCTATTTACATTCCACAGGAAGGAAACCTTAGTATCCCCTGAAAAAGCTGTTTCTTCATGAGGGCCACTTCCATATCTAGTCATTCTGTAAGCTCTGACTGTGAAGAATCAGCCCATGGTAAGTCCATTTGTATAGCAAAACAGAGTGTTCAAATCTGCAGTGAGAGTCTGATGGTGAACACATTAGAACACCACTTACAGACATATAGTATTTGAGAACATGCACAAACTTATAGAGAGTCTAAGGGGAAGACTTGCTGTTAGAAAGCAGGTCTGGCCGGGCGGTGGTGGCACTTGCCTTTAATCCCAGCAATCAGGAGGCAGAGGCAGGTGGATCCCTGTGAGTCAAGGCCAGCCTGGTCTACAGTGCGAGTCTAAGACAGCTAAGGCTACACAGAGAAACCTTGTCTCGAAAAAAAACCAAACCAAAACAAAACAAAACAAAAAAACAAAACAAACAAACAAAAAAAGAAAACAAAAAGAAGAAAAGAAAAGAAAGAAAGAAAGAAAAGAAAAGAAAGAAAGCAGGTCTGCCAGTGCAATGGATGGCTCCTCCCAGCATCAGAAAGTAGACAAACTAATATGCTACTGGGGTTTCTACTGTAAAAAGATGAGGTTTAAGTTACTGAGTGAACTTTGATCAATACATTATATATATTGTGATATATGATATCACTGCAAACGATTTTGAGCTTTTTTGACACCAATATTACATGGCTTAGTCTTTCTGTTAGATTATTTCTCCAGTATCCAAGCAGGGTTAAGGATGGGGCTTATGTCTACTTTGCCTCTTAACACTGGGATCCCATCTGGCATAGACCTTGCAGGCTAGGTGCATGCTGCCACAGACTCTGTGAGTTCATATGTGCACCAGTCTTGTATCTGGAAAGAGTTGTTTGCTTGTTATCTTCCGTCACCACTGGCTCTTATAACTGTTCTATCTCTTCTTCCACATATATATGTATACACACACACACACACACACACACACACACACACACACACATATGTAAAGAAACAGAGGCCATGAATTTGAGAGAGAGCAGGGGGTTGGTATGTAAGAAGATTTGGAGGAAGGAAAAGGAAAGGGAAAAGAAGTAATTATATAATTATATTTAAATTAAAAAATAATAGGCATTTAAAGCATGATGTGTTTGGATGTCAGTTTGAAAAGGGGTGGACTTACAATGATTAATCTTGTCATCTTGGCTGGGTTTAGAATCACCTAAGAGACAGGACTCTGGGTATGCCTGTGATAGAGTTTTCAGGTAACCCCACCATTAATCTAAGTAGCTGGATCCTCTACTGTAAACACAAGGTGAGGGCAGCTGCCTCATGCTTAAGCCCCGCGCTTCATCTTTGTACTTTCCTGAATGCCTGCTGCTTGGGAGGAGGTGATGGATGCTTTTGGATCAGCATTCTTACAGTATAAAGCTGGTGAGAGACTGGGTCCTGGCAAAGAACTATACATTGTGCTGCCTCCACTGGTCTGGAGAACTGGGCCTGGAGGGCTACTGCTATTTTGTGTTCTTTGTCATATGAGCCTACACCAAATCCCAACTATAAAGAAGCTACAGTGGACTGGGGAAATGGCTCACATTCAAGCTGTTGAACTTCTGAGCTGGCCAGAAGGGGACACAGCATTTTATTGAGGTGTGAAACACAGCACGGTGAGGAACTGCTGCCTTAACCCATATGGTTGCACTTTACTGTCAGCAGCTGATTTTCCCAAACTTCAAGATACACAGGGAAGGAAAACAGAATAATGTAAGAGGGAATTAATAGAAAAAGAATAAGACTAGTTACCTGCTTATGCATTACTTTTAAAAAGTGACCTGGATGAAGACAGATACACAGTGCATTCCTACACCTGTTTCCATCTTTTCTCATCTGCAGGCACACTGACTCCTTTCACATGCTTCCCTCTTCCACTTTGAAACTGTCTCCATACTGGGGAATTGTGCTGAAGCTTTTAGAACCACCTGGTTCTACTTTGTTAGTTTTCAGTTGATGATAGTGAGATGTGATAGATATTGATTTACATTCAGAATTTTAGACACACCACAATAGGAAAGATGCTTTCTTCAAGGCTGCCAAATACAAACAGCCAAAGACACTACGAATGTAACATTTATATAATTCCTCATTGCTTTGTGGTTCTTCTTGCTGTATGTAGTTTATTGTGTATATGTGCAATAATATAAATGTATATGTTAATAGAAAGTAATAATAATGACAATAATAATAATAATAATAATAATAATAATAATAATAATAATGACCATGAGGACTAGTATCCACCATAGTCGACTTTTACCAAATCACAGACAGAGGCAAGGATTTACATATCTCATCCATGTTGGCTAAGCAAGAGAGGCCTGCTGTCAGATCTCTCCTTTGGGATAGGGCCCAAGTTACACTCAACATGACCGTGGTTTGTCATGCATGGCAGTGCTGCCTCCTCACCTTTTTTAAACTGGAGGTTGCCTCTTCTAAGCTGTACTTACTTGAATCCTCACCCCCAGAGTGTTTTTCTGGAAACCCCAACTTAAGGCAGAGAGATAATAAGAGTTTCAAAAAATTATTCTCAGAAAATAGTAGGCAGAAAGGAAGAAAGTGTCCAGCACCCTCTTCTAACTTCTTAAATTTGAGCACGTTATACTGACTCGTCTTGTGTGCTTAGAAAGAAAATGAACTCACTTTTGGATAACAGGTTCATTTTGGAAGTTTGTAATGTGAGTCTGGACAAGAGAAAGAGAGGTCAGAGCCAGGAATGTATTAAATTAAAATAAGCAGGGCTGTAAACTTATAATGTATGAATTATGCTGATTTACTTTTCTATGAACTACTTGGCCATTCTCACCTAATTTTAAAATTCAGTACAGCTGTGAGTTTCATTAAATGTTTATGATCCTATTAAGGGATATATTTTTAGCTTTAATAAAAGGAAGTTGATAAAGCTTCATTATCTGTCATTTGAGAGGAAGAGTAAAAAAAAAAAAAACTACGGTCTGGAAAGTGAGTCTATAATATGTCATCGTAAGTCTTCTATTCCCTAAGCCTTTGTCTGTCTCTGACATCAAAGATAAATGACTATTACTGAAATTAATATCTCTTAAATATATCATGATTCTTCAACATTATTACCAAGAGGCTGTTATGAAAACTTCACTAAAATAGAATTTGATTTTCTTTCTCTGAACTGTAAGGGTGACTGATATTTTAGTGCCTGTAGTAGCAATGTCTTCCATAGAAACTCGGCGGGCTTTCTAAAAAGGCTAAAATTACTTCATATGTGAAAAGGGAAATTACAAAACGTAGTGACAAAATTGTCTTAGGGCCTTTTAAAAAATATATATCATTTGAAAACCACAGTCATTTAAACCATGTCACTAAAGGAAGGTAAAGCCTCTTCAGGCCCTGAATCTTTGCTTTGAAAAGGCAGAAGCCTGGTTGCTAAATAATACAACTCAATTGACATAAGGAGGGCGCTTAGGAAACAACCTTCTGCTCTTGGAAATACTCATTTCTCCTACCAGAGGCAGACGGTAATTTTACTGCAAGTCCTCTGCATTATTGTGAGTAACAAGCACAATTCTTCGAGGAACGTGCGTCTACACAGAGGCTTCTGTCACAGTTGCCATGGCGCTCGCTCGTCTCCATCTCCGACATTACTAAGGCTCATTTTGGATTAGAAGGATGCGCATTTGAAAGACGCGCAAGACTGCCTGTGTGGTCTGGGAGGGGGCGAGCAAACGAAAGCAAATATTTGAAAGCCTCGGTTACATGTGACGATTCTACGCATGCTAATGAGGGTGGTGCTAGGAAAGTGATACTGTTTCCTCTGTTAAGTGATAGAATTTACCGAAGGGTGAGATTTTTTTTTTTTTTTTTTTTTTTTTTTTTTAGTTTAAAATGTAGGCGATGAGTTGGATGCATTCCATCTCTAAACAATTCCTACCAGCCTTCTCTTTTAGGTGCTTGGTCTTTTATTGAGAAATTATATCCCCGCAGGCACAACTGTAAAATAATCAGAGGACTTGGACTTATCCTGTGTGCCTAAAGCATTTGGGGACTTTTATGTTTTCGTTCTGTCTTTCTTTCTGTCTTTCTTTCTTTCTTTCTTTCTTTCATTCTTTCTTTCTTTCTTTTCTGTTTGTCAAGACAGGGTTTCTCTGTGTAACCTTGGCTGTCCTGGACTTACTTTGCAGACCAGGCTAGCCTCGAACTCACAGAGATCAGCCTGCCTCTGCTTCCGAGTGCTGGGATTAAAGGCGTGCACCACCACACCCGCTCTTTAATGCTTTCTTTACTGCTTTCCATTGCTAAGGGGTTAATCCTTGATGCCATGGACACAATTTATAGTAAGAATTTGCAGTCATAGCCTGCAAACAGTACAAATATAATGTGCAAGCTGCTAGCCCTTCTGCATTCATTTTCTGTTTGCTTTCATGTTTCCCCACTTTCTCAATTAACTTTCTAACACAATCTTTTCTCATTCTCTCTCTCTCTCTCTCTCTCTCTCTCTCTCTCTCTCTCTCTCTCTCTCTCTCTCTCGTATGAGGTACATATTCTTGCATGCAGAGGTACACTGCACACAGATGCTTGTGCACATGTGTGCCTGTGTGTGAGGCCACAAGTCTACGTCAGGCATCTTCCTCCGTCACGCTTCACCTCACTTTCTGAGACAGGGTGTTTTTCTTCATCTGGAGCACATCGATTCAGCACAGTGTCTGATCAGTGAGTTACAGGGATCCACCTGTCTCTACCTCTTCAGCTCTGGGATTACAGGCAAGTACATCGCCACACCCAGTTTTCACATGTGTGTTGGGAACTGAACTCAAGTCCTTGCTAGTGTGGCAAGTACTTTATCCATTCACCCATCTCCTATCCTCCATTCTAGAAATGGTCTCAAATCTACACTGAGACGAAGGTGAGATATGAATGAATATGAAAATAGAACAAAATTATAAAACAAGAATAACAGTGGACATCATCTCAGTTTCATGGTTAGGAAGGTAATAGAGCCAAAAAGTGGTCTACTTATGTAGCAGGTATTTTAAATGCATATTAACACTTAAGGGCTTATGCACTCCAATCAGTGACCCAGGATTTCTTTTTTAAACTTCTGCCTTCTCCCCCCTACTTTCTAACAATGCCTGTTCACCTAGACTAGTTATAATGACTAGGACGCTTCTTGTAATTTTATTTGGATAGTAACAGACTCATTTTCTGAAACATATCCATGTCTATATTTTAAACCACAGATCTTAAATGTAAGTGGTCCACTTTAGTGCTACCCACATCTTCCACATGAGGATGAGGGCAGGAGGACCCAGGTGAACCACACCATGTTAGGATGTTTACGTGGAGTGAACCCTTGTTAGAGAGGTGCGTTATTATTTCTAAAAGGAGGAAGAACAAGAAAGAAACTGAGTCTTTTGTTTAAGATAATCATTTTTCCATTAAATTAGTGCCTTTCCATCACACAGCTCCTGTCTGCAAGCCTGTAATTCCGTATGAAAGCATATAACGTACAATGGAGCTTAGATTCCACATTATCTTTGAATTTTGATTTTAATATGAATTTCAGATGTAGAGGAAGATGTGAGCTTGGTTATAATTACAGCTACAAGACATTTGAAGCACTGCAGA